>NC_140174.1:136336582-136367471 GCF_963971535.1 Notolepis coatsorum | reverse complement strand
CAAAGGTCTCCCTCCTGGCCTCCCGATAAGATAAACCCAATGGAAAACATGCAGAACAGATGGCTAACACTGTTGCATCCCTGACGGAGATGGATAGGAGCACTTGATTGGTCCCCGGGGCGGGGCGCGCTCCTGGCTGCCCTTGGGGGGAAGGATGAGCGGGATGGGTCAAGCACAGAGAGGCATTTCATTGGCGACTCAATGCATGTGTGTTGCTGTGTGTTGCCCATCTCGCATGTGTGTGTTCATCTGCATGACAAATAAAGACGTCTTCTTCTTCAAAGTAGAGTAGAATGGGATAGAATAGAATAGAAGAGAAATATTTTTCTTTTTCAATTTGAAAGTTTTTATCTCAATGAGAGTTTAAACATTTAAAACGTTAATTCAACACCCTTTTCTAAGAACTGACAAATATGAAAGATATCCAGTGTATGTGTGGTGCGTGTGTCTTCCTCTTCTGGATCAGAGATAATAACAGATCAAGACATCGTCCTCCCCGACTTCCTTTATCTGTTTGCACTTGTTTTAAATGTGACAAATTGCTCTTCCGTCATCAAATTCAATGAATAATAACAGCAGCCAAACCCAGTATCCTGTTTATCCCCTGCCTCTAAGCATCTCACGGTTAGGCAAGTACAGTACGGTACAGGACGGTACAATACGGGTACAGTATGCGTTATGGTATGACATTCAGACTTCACAGACAGGTTTGTGTTTGAAAGTCATTTGTTGTGTTATGTGGAGAAGAGATATTATCTACAGTCAGATGATCGTTGGCGTTTTGACTCACGACTGATGGCATTTGCCAAGGGCTCATCAGCTTCTAATCACACACACACACACACACACACACACACACACACACACACACACACACACACACACACACACACACACACACACACACACACACACACACACACACACACACACACACACACACACACACACACACACACACACACACACACACACACACACACACACACACACACACACAAATACACAGACACACAAGGTACTGTACTCAAATACAATTTATGAGGTACCAAATTCATTTCAGGGAACATGGTACATTACTCCACTGCATTTCAAAGGAAATATTGTACCTTTTACTCCATTACATTTATCTGAATCCATGAGCTACTAGTTAGTTTGAAGATTTGGCAAAGAAATATATATTTTGCATAGAAAACATGGCAAAAATTTATGAAGATTATTGAAGTCTGACAACTTCAAGAGGACATAAACAATGCTCCGAAGCACTGGAATCATCATGTATAATAAATACTTTTACTTTTGATACTTAAGAGTACATCCATTACAAATACTAATTTACTTTTACTCAACTATAATTGTGAATGGGGGGGGCTTACTTTTACCTGAGTACTATTTTATTTGGATATTTTCCTACCATTGTGCTAATTTATTTCCAAATAGATTTTCTTGTTGTTATGTTATGTTATGCATACTGTACTGTGGTGTATGTGTGCTGTAGGTGTGGTGAGGTTGTTATGCTGATACCAGAGTCATGTTGCCTTCACTACCTCACTCACCTTTCTCTTCATGTATTCCCTCATATCTACAGCTAGACCCACAGGCAGACAGGCAGGCAGGCAGGCAGGCAGGCAGGCAGGCAGGCAGGCAGGCAGGCAGGCAGGCAGGCAGGCAGGCAGGCAGGCAGGCAGGCAGGCAGGCAGGCAGGCAGGCAGGCAGGCAGGCAGGCAGGCAGACAGGCAGGCAGGCAGGCAGGCAGGCAGGCAGGCAGGCAGGCAGGCAGGCGCACACACACACACACACACACACACACACACACACACACACACACACACACACACACACACACACACACACAACACACACTGGAAATGTATGAACCAAGGCTGCCAAATATCAATCAATATCAATAGCAATATCAATAATGGAAATCTATTATTCTACAGAAATAGACAAGAGTCAAGACCATGTGGAGCAGGGGTAGGCAACCCTAGGCACGCGTGCCTGCATAGGCACGCGTGCCTGCATAGGCACGCGGGGGCATTTTCATAGGCACAGTGGGCAGCATTAAAAATATATATATATATACTTTTTTTTTGCTTTGAAATATTATAGTGAAATATTTTGCACTGTTGTCGCATTTATCTTGTTGAAATCCTCCCACAGGTTCTTTTTACTACCACATATTTAATTGAGACCCTTTATTTGTTTATTATTTCAATTTAGCTGGAAATACATTGCTACATCATTCAGTAACATTTGCAGAGCCTTATTATTATTACGGTCACCATTGTGACCAGTGGGATTAATCAACACATTTTATTATTTATTTTTCTATTTCATTGAACATTGCACATGTTAAAAGCCATTTTTTTACTCAAAATGTGAGTATTACCAAGTCAACTTGTGTTCTTAAAACAATGACAATAAACATAGTTTTATTAGGTTGAAATAATGTGGTTGTGTACTTATTTTTCTGTTAACTTATTATGGATTGAAAACTGAAAACATTAATGCACAGTAACTGAACTCAATATTTTTAAGTTCTGGTAACTTATTATTATACATTTTTTTACAGTGTAGTCTTGCGATCAATCAAAACTTATTTACACGATATACCTCACATTCACCCTCCATTCACATCCTGGTGTTTTCCTGGTGTTCTCCATTAGGCCTGTAGGTGGAGCTATGACAGCACACGTACAGTACACACACCGATGGTGTGTGATGTGTCCAAAAATGAATGGGCAAATGTGAGTGAAATGGTCGCACTGTATGCAGCTGTTTGTCTGCATTGCACCCCCCCCCCAACTCAGATTTAGGGTTGATACAACCATCATAATAATATTGTTAATAATAACAATAACAATAATGATGTAATAATGTAAAAATTATCATTAAAAATACCTGATTATGAGAAAAAAAATTACGATGCATGGAATATTGTTGAGGCACACTAGTTACAACTATATTTCAAACAGGCACTCCATGTCAAAAAGGTTGCTGACCCCTGACTGGAGCTAAGAGCTCATCAGTTTGTCACACAATGTTAACCAGGCTCACAGGGCTGGGACCTCCTGTACTCTACTATAGATGAACACCGCCCTCTAGTGGTACTTTCTAATCTGTTCTGCCATGAATGTTTCCCCATCTCCTCACGTCACAAAACATAGGCAGCCTATGTGTTTACCATCAATGCATTGTAATTAGTGCTGTCAATAGATTACATCTTTTTTTACTAATTAATCTCACAATTTTCTGTAATTAATCTAGATTAATCTAGATTAAAAATAGCATTTTTCTACTTAAAACCGAAGCTTGTAACAGATATTACTTGAGTAAAATCATGGAATTAATGTAAAATCAACACAAAGAAAGTATATTTAAATTCAAAGACTATTTTAATAGCTTTCTTTGAATACAGTTTCTCTCCTGTGAATTACAAATGTTCAACAAAACCATCAACATTGACTCAGCTAGACCTCTTTCTTATATCCGCGGCCGCGGCGCTAACAGAAATAAAAACAACCCAGGCCTATGTTAAAGTGCAGATTGGCTTAGAGGACGATAATGTCTTGTTGTATGAACTACCAGTAATATAAATCATATTAACAACAAAAATGTGTTCCATCTTCATGTCAGATGATTTTCAAAAAGGTGCAAGAACAAGCAAATATACAAAAAAATAACAAGCAAATATACTGCTAAAAGTTCAGAACGTTGAAGATTTTTCACTCCATAGATTAATCTAGATTAATTTATTTTTAATGCTTTAAATAATTTTTATTAATCTCCAAAGTTAAAGCATTAACTTTGACAGCCCTAATTGTAATATATATTGTTTGTAAGAATGGCAGAATATGTTGCAGCAACAACACACACAACACATCTGTCAGTGATTATGCTTGCAGCTCATCATGCTTTGTGTATGGTGTACATCAGGAATGATGAAATGATCTTTCCGTGTGGACTGGGTGAATGAATGAATGAATGAACGAATGAAAGAATGAATGAATGAATGAATGAATGAATGAATGAATGAATGAATGAATGAATGAATGAATGAATGAATGAATGGATGAATGAATGAATGAATGAATGAATGAATGAATGAATGAATGAATGAAAACTTTATTTAGATTGCAGAATGGGTACAATACATTACGGCTCAATACACACAATTGTTAAGGGGATGCAGACCAGAGAAAGACGTTTGTCTTGTTTACATCAGGGTCCCCCATTTTCAATTCATAGTGAAGTATTTAAAATAAAAAAAACGTTTGTACTGACCTTTTCACCTAGAATTAATTTAGGAATACACACAAAAATACTCAGATGGCAAGGAGAGCAGACAGACTAGTAGAAGCTTGTTACAGGCTCATTGAACCAGTGCTTTGGCAAGATGCTGGTGCTTTCAAAGTAGCATTGAGCTTTAATAGAATAGTAAGAGCATCAACACTGCACATTCAGAGCTACATGCCCTGAATAGAATTTGGTAGTTTAAAAAAAATATTGTATTTGAACAACTTCTGGCGTATGTTTTTTTTTTACCTTTAAACTTAAACTTATAGAAAGAACATTTTAGAAATTCAGATTTATTGTCCCACTAGGGGAAATTAGGTTTGCAGCTATGATAAGCTATGATAAGCCAAGTAAATACTTAAAGAGCCAAGTAATGTTTTTTCGAGAGACGCCCAATATAAACAGTTGTAAAGCCATTACTAAAAAAACCTAACTTGGATAGTAATGAAATGGCAAATTATCGTCCAATATCCAACCTACCATTCATTAGTAAAGTACTTGAAAAGATAGTTTCAGTTCAAATAAATTCCTTTCTTGAAGAAAACAACATCTTAGAAGAATTTCAGTCACGATTCAGAAAATATCATAGCACTGAAACTGCCCTCACCAAAATAATCAGTGACCTCAGGCTAAACTCTGACGAGAATAAGATCTCCATCCTTATCCTACTAGATCTCAGTGCAGCATTTGATACAATCGATCACGATATTCTAATCGATCGTCTTGAAAACCATGACGGTTTCTCAGAACATGTGCTAGGCTGGTTTAAAACATACATCAGAGGGAGGAAATTATATGTTAAACTAGGAGATCACATGTCTGATATATACGTATAGGAGTTCTGTTACGAACGGGGTAAGTGAGTTCCAAGTTGTCGAGAAGAACGAGACAGAGAATAGGTTTACTCTTCCAAAACAGGTGTACTGTTTATTACCAGGATAAGAGTATACAAGTACAGTGAGAAAGACTTTAGGTCAGTGCTTGTTCCAGCTGTAATCTTGTCCGTAGTTTTAGGTGAAGCTCTAGCAAATGACAAAGATAGAGCAAACGTTAAATAGGCACATACCAAACATTCCACGCTGTCAATAAGTGACAGCAGTCTGACAACCAATGACAGCACCCAGGTGTGACAGAGAATTAGTGATGACAGCAAATCAGTGGTGACATACAAGGTGAACCCACAACAACAGGAAGTGACCCAGGTAGACAGTAGGATACTATCCTAAGGAGGATAGGCTCCCAAACGTTACAGTATCCCCCCCGACGAACGGCACCTGACGTTCACCTAGGGGCCTCGGGATGCAGCCGCCGGAAATCATCGATCAGGCTGGGATCTAATTGTTGAGGCACCCAAGAACGCTCTTCTACCCCGTACCCCTCCCAATCCACCAAGAACTGAAACCCCCTACCCCTCCGCCTACAACTCAGGATTCTCCGCACCGTATAGACAGGCTGACCGTCAATAATGCGGGCCGGAGGAACCGCAGGGAGTGGCGGGGACAAGGGCGATGAGAGGAATGGCTTCAACAGGGACACATGAAACGTCGGATGGACCCTCATAGAGGCCGGAAGGCGTAGCCTGTAAGCCATAGGATTCACCCGACGCACCACTTTAAAGGGGCCTATAAAGCAAGGAGCCAGCTTCCTGGACTCCACCCGGAGAGGGAGATCACAAGTGGAAAGCCAAACCCGCTGTCCCCGACGGAAAACCGGAGCCGGACGACGCTTGCGGTTAGCTTGCCGCTGAGCCTTAACCGAGGCCTTCTGCAGCGCCGTCCGCACCCTGTTCCACGTCCTGCGACAACGAGCCACATGTGCCTGGGCCGACGGCACCTCCACCTCCTGCTCCTGTTCGGGAAACAGAGGAGGTTGAAAACCATATTGACACTGAAAGGGAGACATACCAGTAGAGGATGAGAGGAGGGTATTATGCGGATACTCAGCCCAGGCCAACCTCCTACTCCACGTCGCCGGACACCGAGCAACATAGCACCTCAGAACGCCCTCCAGATCCTGGTTGACACACTCTGTCGCCCGTTCGTCTGCGGAAGGAACCCAGACGACAGGCTGACGGAGGCGCCTAGACCGGCGGCGACCGCCTTCCAGAACCTGGAGGCGAACTGAGGGCCCCGGTCGGACACAATATCCACTGGAAGCCCATGGACCCGAAAGACGTGCTACACCACTAGGTCAGCCGTCTCCCGAGCCGAGGGGAGCTTGGGGAGGGGAATGAAGTGGGCCGCCTTGGAGAACCGGTCCACCACCACCAGGATGGCAGTGAACCCATCCGATAGGGGAAGGCCGGAAATAAAATCCAGGGATATGTGCGACCAGGGACGCTTGGGAATAGGAAGCAGTCGGAGGAGACCCGCCGGTGCACGGCGAGAGGTCTTACTGCGCGCGCACACCGGACAGGCCGCCACAAAGGAGCATGTATCCCCCCCCCCCTCTGTCGGCCACCAAAACCTCCTACGGATAAACTCCAGGGTTCTGGTGGCCCCAGGGTGGCCGGTGAGAGAGGATGTATGTGCCCACTGCAGCAGGCGCGAGCGTGCCGCCTTGGGCACATACATCCGACCCGGAGGACCCCCACCGGGATCGGGCTCCCGTGCCTGAGCCGATCTTACCACCCTATCTATGCCCAATGACACGGGTGCCAAAATCAAGGCCTGTGGAATAATAGGGTGGGGCTTCTCCTCTCGACCCGGAAGATCAAACTGACGTGACAGGGCGTCAGGCTTGACGTTCTTGGAACCGGGTCGTTAGGAGATGGAAAATGGAAATCGAGTGAAGAATAACACCCACCTGGCCTGGCGAGCGTTAAGGCGTTTAGCCCCTTGGATGTAAGCCAAGTTCTTATGGTCAGTCCAAACAATGAAAGGATGTGCCGCCCCCTCTAACCAATGTCTCCATTCCTCTAATGCCAATTTGATTGCCAACAACTGCCCATTACCCACGTCGTAGTTACGCTCGGCCGGAGACAGCCGGCGTGAAAAGAAGGCACAAGGACGCACCTTACCGTCCTTTAAACATCTCTGCGAGATTACCCCTCCCACCGCGGTGTCAGAGGCATCCACCTCCACAATGAACGGAGCCTCTGTGTCGTGACGGATTAGTACAGGGGCGGAGGTAAATCGACGTTTGAGGTCGCAGAAGGCCGACTCTGCCCTAGGCGACCATTCAAAGCCAGGGAGAGAGGACTTAGTGAGAGCTGTTAATGGATTGACTAAGGCGCTAAAATTGCTAATAAAGCGCCTGTAAAAATTTGCAAAGCCCAAAAACCGTTGTAACTCCTTGAGCGACGAAGGCCGTGGCCAATCCAAGACTGCACTCACCTTGGCTGGATCCATGCGAAGATCGCCCTTCGTCAACACAAAGCCCAGGAAGGAAACGGTGTCAGTGTGAAACACACACTTCTCTGCCTTAACAAACAGTTGATGCTTAAGGAGACGTTGAAGCACCTCACGAACGTGCAGTTGGTGTTGCACCATATCGCGAGAAAAAATAAGGATGTCATCCAAATACACAAACACTGACACCCCAATTAGATCCCGCAGCACGTCGTTGACCAGAGCTTGGAAAACTGCCGGAGCATTAGCTAAACCAAAAGGCATGACTAAATACTCATAATGCCCATTAGGAGTATTAAATGCAGTTTTCCACTCGTCTCCTTCTCTAATTCTGACCAAGTTGTATGCATTACGTAAGTCAAGTTTAGAAAAGACCTGTGCCCCCTGTAAGCACTCAAAGGCGGTGTCCATGAGGGGTAAAGGATAACGGTTCTTGATGGAAATGTCGTTCAACCGCCTATAATCTATGCACGGCCGCTGATCACCATCTTTTTTAGCCACAAAAAAGAAGCCAGCGCCTGCAGGGGATGTGGACGGTCGGATATGCCCCGCGGACAGTGCCTCTCGAATGTAAGTGTTCATGGACACTGTCTCAGGGCGAGAGAGAGAGAACATCTGCCCCCGGGGTGGAGAAGCGCCGGGTAGAAGATCAATGGGGCAGTCGTAAGGTCTATGAGGCGGTAGTGCTTTAGCACGCGTTTTACTAAAAACGTCCGCCAGGTCACAATAGACCGCAGGAACACCTGCCAAATCGGGGTTGGGGGATAATAAAGAATCTGCAACGTCCACCGTCAACCTGGAGAGAGACAAAAGGGGGGGGGGGGGGGGGACGGATGAACTCTCGCCAGTGTCAGCGCTGACGCCGCTTCCCATGGAGAGTTCACCCGTAGCCCAATTAATAAGAGGATTATGCATCACAAGCCAAGGGTGACCTAAAACAATGTCAGAATGGGGAGACATGACAACAAACAAATTCAAATATTCCCCATCGCTACCCGCCACCCGAACCCACAGTTTCCGGTGCGCTGGGTAATAAGTCCACAGCCGAGCGGTCGGCCATCTAGCGAACGGACAGGGATGGCACCTCTAGTGTTTCTAAGGGAACCCCCCATTCTAGAGCCACCCCCACATGGATCAAGTTGCCCGCAGCCCCTGAATCCACTAAAGCCTTGGTCGTTTTAGAAGAATCCCCCCACCCAACAGTGACATCAAAAAAAGTACGTGAGTCGTGAACGTCTATGACCGGAGAGACATGCCCACCTGCTAGCACCTTCCCCAGGCCTAGCAGGCTCCTCCGTTTCCCGAGCCACGACAGGCGGCGAAGCGATGCCTTGTGCGGCCACAACGAAAACAGCGCCTCTTGTTGACCCGCCTCTGCTTCTCCGCTTCAGAGAGGTTCAGCGCTCCCAGCTGCATGGGCTCGTCATCGCCCCGGTGCTCTCTCATGGGCTGGTATGCTGGCCGTTCGACACTAGGAGAGGGGCGGAAGAGTACCTGTGACGAAGCCTCCCTCTCGCACTCCCTCTCCCGGTGACGATTATCCAATCGTATGGCCATGTTGATCAGCAGATCCAGGCGCTCGGGTAGCTCCCGTGTAGCCATCTCGTCCTGCATGCGAGTGGAGAGACCATGCAAGAAGTGGACACAGCAGGGAATCTCAGGCCAGTCCGCCTCTCGAGCCACAATGCGGAAATCAATGGCCTAGTCTGCTATGGCGCGAATGCCCTGCCGGCAGGACATAAGTCAACCGCCGGCCTCGTAAATGGAAATCACCCTGGAGGTATCAAATACACGACGTAACTCCAGGGTGAAGGCATCCGCGTTGCGGCAGACCACAGACCCACTCTCCCACTCCGCTGTGGCCCAAGAGAGAGCACGACCCGTGAGAAGAGTTATAATGTACGCTACCCGAGACACCTCACTGGGGAAAGTACGTGGTTGCAATTGAAGAATGAGAGAGCACTGGGCGATGAACTCACGTCAGCTGGTCGAAGCCCCTCCATAGCAATCCGGCGCCGGCAGACGTGGCTCTCGGTACTCGTCCCGATCAACCGCATACCCCCGCTCGCCGTCCCCGCCGATCGATGACGCTCCGGCTGCTGATCTCATCGCTGGTGTTGTCCCAGCGGCTGCAGAGCGGGCCTGGTTCACCGCCGCCAACGCTGTCTCCGCCGTCTCCTGAGAAGACAGGGAAATATCTCCCAGTCGACCCAGCTAGACCCCGACTGCCATCTGCCGCTCCATCATGATTCTGAGCTGGTCCCGTAGGCTTACCATTTCGTCCTGTATCTCCTCGTTGGAAGTCATGATTGGCTAGAGCTTCTGTTACGAACGGGGTAAGTGAGTTCCAAGTTGTCGAGAAGAACGAGACAGAGAATAGGTTTACTCTTCCAAAACAGGTGTACTGTTTATTACCAGGATAAGAGTATACAAGTACAGTCAGAAAGACTTTAGGTCAGTGCTTGTTCCAGCTGTAATCTTGTCCGTAGTTTTAGGTGAAGCTCTAGCAAATGACAAAGATAGAGCAAACGTTAAATAGGCACATACCAAACATTCCATGCTGTCAATAAGTGACAGTAGTCTGACAACCAATGACAGCACCCAGGTGTGACAGACAATTAGTGATGACAGCAAATCAGTGGTGACATACAAGGTGAACCCACAACAACAGGAAGTGACCCAGGTAGACAGTAGGATACTACCCTAAAGAGGATAGGCTCCCGAACGTTACAGAGTTGCACAAGGGAGTTGCTTAGGTCCTTTACTCTTCTCCCTTTACATGTTACCGCTAGGTGATATCATCAGAGAACATAATGTAGATTTCCATAGCTATGCGGATGATACACAACTGTACATATCTGCTGAATCAAATGATACAGCGATGAGCTCCATTACAGACTGCTTACTGGCAATAAATAAATGGATGAGTAAGAACTTCCTGAAACTAAACGAGAACAAAACTGAAATTCTAATTATCGGCCCCAAAACTAAAAAAGAAACATTAATAAAGAACCTGGGAGGACTAACCCCTTGGATCAAATCTGAGGTCACTAGTCTCGGGGTTATCATAGATTCAGAACTGAACTTCAATTCTCATATTAGCAAAGTGACGAAAACATCGTTCTTCCATCTCAGAAATAAAGCAAAAGTATGACCATTTATTAATCAGAACGATGCTGAGAAGCTAATTCATGCATTCATATCTAGCCGGTTAGACTACTGTAATGCACTTTTCACAGGTCTCCCTAAGAAAACCACAGAGAGGCTTCAGCTAATCCAAAACTCTGCAGCCCGACTGCTAACTAGAACCAAAAGGAGAGAGCACATTAGTCCAGTCTTAGCTGCTATACACTGGCTTCCTGTAACATTTAGAATTGACTTTAAGGTCCTTCTCCTTACATACAAAGCTCTAAATGGACAGGGACCTAGCTACATCGTCAACACTCTAATAAATTACACACCAGCAAGAACACTGCGATCATCAGCTGCTGGACTACTAGAGGCTCCCAGAAACAGTCAAAAGAGGATCGGTAATGCAGCCTTTATCAACTATGCCCCAAAACTGTGGAACAAACTACCCCAAAACATCAGAGAAGCCAACTCAACATCTTTAAAAGACAGCTTAAAACCTATCTCTTTGCTCAGGCATTTCACTGTGGGGTAATGCAGGCAAATATCTGAAGATAGATATCTGCTACCACCTAGTGGCAAGGGGAAATATTATTATAGAAACATCAGGGATATCCTGACACAAATTATACTTACCTGCACTATTCTTACCCTGCCTACTTTTATACACTGCCTATCAAATTCATGTGTCGGTTATCACACTTTTTACTTCTTACTGATGACTATTTTTAAACTGAATCATTTAAAACTATTTTTATTATTTGTATTACTGAATCAAACTGTAAACAGAGAGCCTATTGGGATGCTAGATCCTAATGTGAAACACTGTGATTTACCATACCTTGCTATATTCTTACCCTACCTACTTTCATACACTTCCAATGAAATTCATATGTCGGTTCTATGATGTTGGAGTGATGCTCTGTTGTGAGGAGAATAATAATAATAATAATAATAATAATAATAATAATAATAATAATAATAATAATAATAATAATAATAATAATAATAATAATAATAATAATAATAATAATAATAATAATAATAATAATAATAATAATAATAATAATGCATTCTATTTATAAGGCGCCTTTCAAGGCACTCAAGGACGCCGTACAACAATTTAAAAACAGTTAAATTCATAATCACAGTACATTAAAATAATAAAATAAAAATATATAAAATCAGACAGAAAATAAAATCACGCCTGCCTAAAAAGGTGGGTTTTGAGGTGGGTTTTAAAAGAAATGATGGAGTCAATGTTCCTGATGTCGGGGGGGAGGGAGTTCCAGAGGCGGGGGGCAGAGCAGCTGAAGGCTCTTGACCCCGTGGTGGACAGACGGGCTGGGGGGACGGTCAGGTTGATGGAGGAGGCAGACCTGAGGGACCGGGTGGGAATGTTGATATGAAGGAGGTCGGACAGGTATGGAGGGGCGAGGTTGGAATGGCATTGTATGTATGGAGGAGGATCTTGTAGTCTATGCGGAGTTTAATGGGAAGCCAGTGTAGTTGGCGTAGGAAGGGGGTGATGTGACTGATGACAGGGGTTCTGGTGATTATGCGGGCAGCAGCGTTCTGGACCAGTTGGAGCTTATGGAGGAGTTTGTGGGGGAGACCAAAGAGAAGGGAGTTGCAGTAATCTAGGCGGGAAGTGACGAGGGAGTGGACCAGGATTGTGGCGCTGTTGGGAGTGAGTGAAGGGCGGAGGCGGTTGATGTTGCGAAGGTGGAAGTAGGCGGACCGGATGATGTTATTGATGTGGGAATGGAATGATAGGGTGCTGTCGAGGACGACACCCAGACTATTGACTCTTGACTTTTGACTTAAATCTAGCAAAGTTGTTAGGTACATCGTGAACCTCACCGCCTAGCCAAGGTTGATTCTCCTAACTGGGCCATTTTCATCTGATTGAACAATCTTATCACACTTTTTACTGTAACATTGCTATTTACATTTTAAATTTTTATGCTCGCTTATGCCTGTATTTTTTACTGTTGTTATATGTCCGTTCTATTTTATAATTTTTAGACTTAATCATTTTAAACTATTTTATTATTTGTATTACTGAATAGAGAGCCTATTAGGATGCTAGATCCTAATGTGAAACACTGTGATTTACCATACCTTGCTATGCTCGCTCATGCCTGTATTTTTTACTGTTGTGAAGCACTTTGAACTGCAACCTCTGTATGAAAAGTGCTATACAAATAAAGTTATTATTATTATTATAACAAACACTTTCATAGTCATTCTTATATTAAGTTAACATGGTAAATTAATTATTTATGTACAGGACACCAAAATGCATGTTATATATGTATGATATATTATATATTATTATTATTATTATTAAAAAAATAATTACAATACATTTTATACTAAGGAAAAACTCCCTTTGTGAGTAAGAAACCACGGGAGGAGCCAGGCTTTCTGGCAAGAATATACTCTCCTGTGGGCGACCAAAGAGCCATGAGAGAGAGGTGGAAAGAGGTAAGTGGGAGGTGTCTGAGGTTTGGATGGATGAGTGAATGCTGGTGGGGGTGTCAAGTGCAGTGTTGGAGGTTACTGTAATCACAATACTTTCTCCTGTAAAAAAAAAGTTATTGTTTGGATCTTTCAAGAATGTTCAATTTGAATCCCTCCGAAAGGGCTGACAGGCACCACACAATGGATGACTCAATGGTTAGTCATTAGAGTTTGTTTATTTAAACAAACTAGTCGAGATGTTTTTCTCCACAATACAACTTATAATTCCCACAGTTGACCATAGGCTTACCATAGGTCAAAAACCTGTGAAACAGAACAAAATGCAGTGCATACACATTAATTAAGCATAATATTAATATACAATATATATATTAATATCAATACCAACACCAATCAATCAATCAATCAATTAATTTATATTAATATTAATATCAAATACATATTAATATACTACCTGTTGTGAAGGGCCAGATTAAACCGAATATATATATTTATTTATATATATATATTTAATTGTATTTGTATATTCTCTAATATTCCCTGATATCCCTTGTATATTCCTTGTACAATATGCATTGAATATCCATTCTAGCCTACTGAACATCCCATAATAGTCTCCATTCTACTATTGGTCGAGACCTTGGTGCCAGGCTGCCATACCCCTCAGACCCAGTTCAAACGTACCGCTCAACATGTACGAACAAGTCCTAGTTCCGCGTAGGAATCTGGCTACCGCACCACTAATGGGACTATTTGTTCATAGTGCGTATATATACTGCGCTACTAAAGTAGGACTTTCTTTTCAGTCCAGTTTCTTACCCTCCAATAGAGTCACAGACGTAAAGCCTCCCCGCGACGCCACGTGTGGGAGTAAGGCCAAGTTCGCCTACCATCGGTATTGAGACATCGTGTATATTAATATTTGAATAGTCATATTTGGCACTATATCGTCGAGTTGGACGTAGTCTATTAAGCTAATAATAGTCTGTTAATATATAGTGCTTCGTGCGGTGAGAATACTACCGTAGTCAGTACCCCATCGTTTCGGGCAGAGAACTGGCTGCTTACCCAGGGTGGTTGACCCTATGTGAAGCTGCACCCGAGGAGCCCCAGAGCCGACGAGTGAGTGGACCTGTATACCGGATTATTCTACCGACGACAGCCCGCCTTCCCAGGCACGGATTATGCTTTGGATACTTTGATTATTCCATGGATAAAGACCCCCGACACTGCCGTGTGTTGGAACCCCCCCCCCCTGGAGAGGACGCAAGGTGAGGAGACGCTCTGCAAGACGAGGTCGCTTCACGTCTCTCCCCCGTGGACCGGAGAGAGCCGGCCCACAAAGAGTCCACCTGCTTTCATCTGTGGTCCAAGGATCGCCGGCGCATTGAACGGCACTACAGTGGGTTCACCTGGGATACCCTTGGCCGGACGAGGCAGCCGGATTCTACCCCCCCCCCCTCCTACTCCTGTCGGCTTACAAGCGACCGGATTAACCCCCTCTAGTGTATCTAGTATAATCATTAAAGTATCATTGCTGTTATTCCTTAACTATTCCAGGTCGTATATTTACCACCTGCGCCTTCAGAGACTGGACATTCTCTATTGATATACCGACGAATACTCCTTGCCATAAAAGTGCATACTATTTCAATTCATAAATGTAATTAAGTGATTAAGTGCTTATTCTACACACCATCGCTGTGTAGAAATAAAGACCTGTTTCTAATTCGTACATTTGTGTTGGATCCGTTTCATCTACGTGAGAGTGTTCATGATAATATATTTATGCCGTGTACTGGGTGGCCGAATATTAAGTACAAAGGTAGTGGTAGTAAGTATCATATCTAGTAATACAGTCAGGGAATTGTACCCCTCAGTTACAATTGGTCCTTCGAGCCGGATGGGTAATTAGTGTAATATTAATATAGTGTTATTAATATTGAAATGGCCTATGATGAACACTCCACAAAACGATCCTCCTAACCAACGCCCGCAGCGCGAACGACGGCTCCCTCAGTACTTAGAGGCTTACGCTGTCAGTCAACAACCTAGTCTTCTACTAACAGTAAACGCGGTAAAACTAGAAAGTAAAAGTATGTCTAACCCCAACGCCCAGACTACCCCGACCATAGAGGCCCCTACGGGCTCTAATGTAACTGACCAAGTTCACGGTGGGGACCAGTGGGAACCAGACATGACTTCACACCCCGCCAGTACTGAAGAAGTAGTCCCCGATGAGTCCCGGGAGGAATACAACGCTACCGAGAGAGAACTCGGCACGGAAGAAGACGGGGAGAGCACCGTGGAGATAGAGCTCCAAGGCTCCGCAAGGAGTACCCCGAGGGAAGGCTCCCCTATACAACCGCCTTCTCCCAGCGAGGCAGAGAGGACCCTACAGCAGGCCTTCCTCATCAGCCTGAACGCCGCTGCTGAACGCGACCGACTGCAGATCCAGCAGCGAAGCGAAGAAGAGCATATACGTCTAGAAATAAGACGCATTCAGATGGAAGAGAATGTGGCCCGAGACCGAGCAGACAGCCAGCGAGCAGCTGCTGGTGCTCTACGGGACGCAGAGCGCGACAGACAGCAAGCGCAACTAATAGAACAGCTGATCAGACGGACAACACCCTCTCCCTCCGCCAGAGGCTCCAGGAACTCGTCTAGACACACCTCCAGGGCGGCATCCCCTAGCCGAGTAAACAACCCTGAACTTGACCAACAGACGAGGTCTATACCCCCCACAGACCACCTCCCCCCACCGGTCCAAGCGAGACCTAGCAACCGGGAAGGAGCAGCATATCCTGTGGAGAGGCTAAACCAGAGACTACAAGCACTGGATGACCTAACTGAAGAGGAAGAGGAAGAGGAGGAGAACCACGCCCGAAGACAGCACAGTACTCTACCGGACCAGGAGGTCCGGTACAGCCCAGGCTATACTCCCGCGGAGCTGCGCTACAGACCCCCGACTCTATACACGGGTGAGCACGACGCACGACCCGCACCGAGGAACAGCACCTGGACAAGCGGGCCATGGTACACTGCCGGTACCAGCCCATACCAAGGAGCGGGAGGAGACTCGCCTGGGAGGCCTCTCCCCCAACGCTCGCCGATGTATCCACAGTCAGCGTCATACATTGGCACGCCTATGGTACCCGACTTCACCCAAGAGAACCGGGCCCAGTATACAGAACTCCGCATGTGTCTGGAGACCATGTTGGTGGATGTATTGGATGAACGCCACAAATACGCCATCCTACTGAAGCACTTAAAGGTACCCCGCGCACATAATATAGCGCTCGCCTACGCGACTTCCACCACCCCATACACAGCAGCGCTGGTAGCATTGGACCAGAGGTATGGGCGCATATGGGATTACGTGATCCAGGAGATCCGACACATCGACCGCTTACCCCCAGCAATAGACAATCGAGCACTGGACGACCTGTCCATCAGAGTGCAGTCCCTGGTAGGGATGTTGGGAGCGCAAAGAGAGAAGGGGAGGCATGAACTTTACGCCAACTCAAATGTGGAAAGGATCCTGGAGAAGCTGCCGCCCGCTCGTCAAGAGCGCTTTAGGCGGCAGAGGGACCACAGAGACCCGAATGGCCCCGAACCGAACCTCCTCGATCTAGCAGACTTCCTGGCGAGAGAAGTCAGCAGCCTACGGCTAGATACATTCGGACGGAGCACCCCTGGCTCCAGAGAAGGAACCAGACGACTAAATGATGGAAGAAGATCGGTGACTGTGATGCACCAATCGGAGTCAGTACCGAGAAGCAGGAGCCACAGTACCCCCTCCAGAACGGAGAAGTGGAAGATAGTGTGCCCCTACTGTGAGAAAGAACACTGGCTAGCGCAATGTGACTCCTTCCCCAAGCTGAACGCGGAGGAAGCAGGTCAATGGATAAAGTCCAACAAGCGCTGTTTTCGCTGTGCGCGCTCACACATGGCAGCCGAATGCCGCTTAAAGAAAAGGTGCACCAAGTGCGATGGAGCCCATCTGGACATACTTCACGACAGTAACAGACGGCGCCCTTCACCTGCACCATCCAGCCGCAAAGCGAGCGTCATGTACATCGATCCCGCCAGCAGCAGTGGAGCCCGAGTACTCCTAAAAGTAGTGCGTGTGACACTAAGCTACCAGAATAAAGTCCTGGACACTTACGCCGTCCTCGATGACGGGTCAGAGAAGACCCTGCTGCTCGCCTCCGCTGCGGCCCAGCTAGGGCTGCGGGGAAGCGAAACCCAAATGACAATTCGGACAATAAGACGAGATTTGAAGACGATAAAGGGCGAGAATGTCTCATTCTCTATCGCAGCAAGCGGCCAGCCTGAGCGACGGTACCAGATTGCAGACGCTTTCACCAGCCAAGAAATAGGACTGTCGCGGTACACATACCCCGTCGCCAAGCTGATGGAGAAATATGCACATCTGCGCAAGTTACCGATCCCGCTCATAGACAATGCTATGCCGACCCTGTTGATAGGCTCCGACCATGCAGACCTCATTGTCCCGATAGACCGGGTTCATACCGGACCCCGAGGCTGCCCTGCAGCAGTCGAGACCCGTTTGGGATGGACTCTCCAAGGCCCGCTCGCCAAATCTCTCAACCGAAGTACAGCCACTAGATGTCTCCACTCCCGAGTCACAGAGGGAGAAACCGCACTCCTGCAACACGTAGAGCGGCTATGGACCTTGGAACACATGCCCTTTAAGAACGGAAAGAAAGACATTCGCTCTAAAGATGACATTTACGCAATTCACCTCCTCGAGACAGGGACCAAGAGAGTCCCGGTCAACGGCGTGTTGAGATACGCCACGCCACTCCTGCGGCGAGAAGGAATGCCTACTTTCCACGCCAAGACAGACGCCACAGAACGGTACCTGCTGAACACGGAGCGGCGCTTAGCCAAGAACCCCGCCCAAGAGAGTGTATACCGCGCTGAGATTGAGAAGCTCATCACAGCGGGACACGTCACAAAGATGGACATTAAAGAGGCTGACCAGACCACTGAATCGTGGTACGTGCCCCACCACAAGGTCCATCACAACGGTAAAGACCGCATAGTATTTAACTGCAGCTACCAGATCGGATCCCAAAATCTGAATAAAGAGTTACTGCCCGGTCCCACACTCGGCCCCTCCCTACTCGGCGTTCTACTCCGCTTCCGCCAGGAAAAGGTGGCCATCAGCGGGGACATTAAAGGAATGTTCCTGCAGGTGAGATTAGTAGAGGCGGACAAGCCCCTGTTACGGTTCCTATGGAGAGAGAAGCCAGGAGATGAGCACCCAGCCATCTACCAATGGGAAGTCCTCCCCTTCGGAACGACGTGCAGCCCCTGCTGTGCGACATTTGCACTACAGAAACATGTAGCAGAGGACCCAGCAGCGGACGAAGAGGTCCGACACAGCGTAAAGAACAGCTTCTACGTAGACAACTGTCTACAAAGCCTTTCAACCCAGGAAGAAGCCGAGGCTCTCCTGATTAAACTCCGCGCCTCATTGATCAAAGGCGGCTTTGATCTCAGGCAGTGGGCCAGCAGCGATCCGCAAGTACTGCGCAGCCTCTCCTCCGAGGACAAGGCAGCCAGCAGCGAGACCTGGATGGCTACAATCCCGGGAGAAGCCCAGGAGATGACCCTGGGATTGGTGTGGCGATTCAAAACAGATTCGCTTCACTACAGACACAAGCCCCTGACTACGGAGCAGGGAAGGCCGGCGGCGGCGCCGACCACCAGACGCAGTGTGTACACAACACTCGCCCGACAATATGACCCGCTAGGATGTATTCTACCGTACACCACCAGGGCAAAAATGATTGTACGAGCATTGTGGGACAAGGACCAGGGCTGGGACGACCCCATTCCCGCACACCTTGCATCCACCTGGAGAGAGTGGGAGATGGAGCTCCACTCACTCCCAGGCGTTAATATGCGCCGAAGCTACTTCCCACCCACGGTGAGGCCAGAGACATGTAAAATGGACTTACACGTCTTCAGTGACGCCTCAGAGGTCGCATACGGATCAGTAGCCTACTTGCGGGCCCAAGACCAGGGGGGAGAGATCTACACAGCATTTGTCCTCGCCCGCTCGAGAATAGCCCCACGCAAGCAACAATCTATCCCACGTCTAGAGCTCTGCGCAGCCCTAGCCGGAGCGCACCTAGCCACGCTCATCCAACGTGAGCTCACCATACCGGTGTCTAGAACAATCCTGTGGTCAGATTCCACGACGGTACTCGCCTGGATCAAATCGGACTCATGCAAGTACAAAGTCTTCGTGGGAGTCAGAGTCACCGAGATTCAAGACTTAACCGAAGAGTTAACCGGAGAAACAGAGTGGCGCTACGTTGATACAAAACAGAACCCAGCTGACGTCATCACCCGGGGGATGCCCCTGGATGACCTCACCCGTCGCAATGTCTACAGTGACGGCCCCGCATTCCTAAGACTCCCGGAAGGACAGTGGCCCATGCCTATCCCGAGGGAAGCAAGTCCAGAGGAGGTGGAAATTAAGAAGTCTGTGTTCTGTGGATTGAGCACCGTAGCCTCCACCGACCCTAACATAGACGATTGCACGTCCATAGAGAGTGCACAACAAAGAACATTCCTGCGGTACCACCCGGAGTGCAAGTCCCCCGCTGATATGTCAGCAGCTAACTACGAGGAAGCAGAATGCTTCTACTGCAGCGAGCCCAGAGAGACTCGTTCCCCGATGAATTGGCCTGTCTACAGGGAGGAAAGCCCGTCCCATCCGACAGCAGATTAATTCACCTGGCCCCCGAGAGCGACGCTCATACCCTCATCAGAGTGGGTGGTCGCCTACGCAGAGCCCCCAATCTACCGGATGACATTAAATACCCGATCGTATTGAACAGCCGACACAAGGTCACAGAGCTGATTATAAAGAAATACGATGAGGATGTACATCACGCAGGAGCAGAAAGAGTCTTCGCGGAAATCAGACGTCGTTACTGGATCCTACAAGGAAGAGAGGCGGTACGACGCTTCCAGCGAACATGTCTAGACTGCCGCAAGTGGCGCGCGCAGCCCAGCATACCAAGGATGGCTGACCTTCCTCCATGTCGCCTCCGAATCGGTGACAAGCCATTCCACTCAACGGGTATGGACTGCTTTGGCCCGCTGCATATAAAGAAAGGAAGAGGAACCGAGAAGCGGTGAGGTATTGTATTCAAATGCATGACCACCAGAGCGATACACATCGAGCTTCTCCCGACCATGAGCACAGACTCATTCCTTATGGCCTTCCGAAGATTCACATCACGGAAAGGAAGACCGTCTACCCTATTGTCCGATCATGGGACAAACTTCAAAGGCGGCGAAAGAGAGCTGAGAGAGAGCTTCCAAGCTATGGGCCCAGAACTTAAGACCCACCTCGCTCCAGCACAGGTTGATTTCCAATTCAACCCCCCAAACGCACCCCACTTCGGTGGCACTTGGGAACGAGAACTGCGCTCCATAAAGACGGCCCTGTACGCAGTACTTGGGGCCCAGACTGTGGCGGAAGAAGTCCTAATGACAGTCCTCACGGAGATTGAGGGAGTACTTAACTCGAAGCCCCTCGGATATGTCTCCAGTGATGTGGCGGATATCGACCCAGTTACCCCCAACACACTCCTGATGGGGCGGCTAGATCCTGCATTACCACAGACAATGTACCGGCCTGAAGAAGCGAACGGCCGACGAATGTGGAGGTACAGCCAAGTATTAGCCGACAAGTTTTGGAACAGTTTCCTACTGCACTACCTACCGTCTCTACAGACCCGCCAGAAGTGGGTAAAGGAGAGAGACAATTTGACAGAAGGAACAGTCGTCATGATTATTGATCAATCACTGCCCAGAGCTATGTGGCCGGCCGGCCGCGTAAGCAAAGTGATCACCGGTGCCGACGGCAAGGTCCGAGCAGCTGAAGTGCTCGTCCAGGGTCGCACTTACACCCATCCCGTGGCAAGGCTCATAGAACTGCCTCGACTCCCAGACACAATCGATGATGACCATGACCCTACAACCCTATGACTTTGTGAAGTTGACTGACCCCTACAGTAAACCCTTATGTGTAAATAGACAACGCGATTAATCTGTCTCTGTTTAACTGATTAGGTCTGGGACCTATTCAGGGGGTGGCTGTTGTGAAGGGCCAGATTAAACCGAATATATATATTTATTTATATATATATATTTAATTGTATTTGTATATTCTCTAATATTCCCTGATATCCCTTGTATATTCCTTGTACAATATGCATTGAATATCCATTCTAGCCTACTGAACATCCCATAATAGTCTCCATTCTACTATTGGTCGAGACCTTGGTGCCAGGCTGCCATACCCCAGACCCAGTTCAAACGTACCGCTCGACATGTACGAACAAGTCCTAGTTCCGCGTAGGAATCTGACTACCGCACCACTAATGGGACTATTTGTTCATAGTGCGTATATATACTGCGCTACTAAAGTAGGACTTTCTTTTCAGTCCAGTTTCTTACCCTCCAATAGAGTCACAGATGTAAAGCCTCCCCGCGACGCCACGTGTGGGAGTAAGGCCAAGTTCGCCTACCATCGGTATTGAGACATTGTGTATATTAATATTTGAATAGTCATATTTGGCACTATATCGTCGAGTTGGACGTAGTCTATTAAGCTAATAATAGTCTGTTAATATATAGTGCTTCGTGCGGTGAGAATACTACCGTAGTCAGTACCCCATCGTTTCGGGCAGAGAACTGGCTGCTTACCCAGGGTGGTTGACCCTATGTGAAGCTGCACCCGAGGAGCCCCAGAGCCGACGAGTGAGTGGACCTGTATACCGGATTATTCTACCGACGACAGCCCGCCTTCCCAGGCACGGATTATGCTTTGGATACTTTGATTATTCCATGGATAAAGACCCCCGACACTGCCGTGTGTTGGAACCCCCCCCCCTGGAGAGGACGCAAGGTGAGGAGACGCTCTGCAAGACGAGGTCGCTTCACGTCTCTCCCCCGTGGACCGGAGAGAGCCGGCCCACAAAGAGTCCACCTGCTTTCATCTGTGGTCCAAGGATCGCCGGCGCATTGAACGGCACTACAGTGGGTTCACCTGGGATACCCTTGGCCGGACGAGGCAGCCGGATTCTACCCCCCCCCCCCCCTCCTACTCCTGTCGGCTTACAAGCGACCGGATTAACCCCCTCTAGTGTATCTAGTATAATCATTAAAGTATCATTGCTGTTATTCCTTAACTATTCCAGGTTGTATATTTACCACCTGCGCCTTCAGAGACTGGACATTCTCTATTGATATACCGACGAATACTCCTTGCCATAAAAGTGCATACTATTTCAATTCATAAATGTAATTAAGTGATTAAGTGCTTATTCTACACACCATCGCTGTGTAGAAATAAAGACCTGTTTCTAATTCGTACATTTGTGTTGGATCCGTTTCATCTACGTGAGAGTGTTCATGATAATATATTTATGCCGTGTACTGGGTGGCCGAATATTAAGTACAAAGGTAGTGGTAGTAAGTATCATATCTAGTAATACAGTCAGGGAATTGTACCCCTCAGTTACACTACCAATACCACCATTAAATATACATACACTATTCATTTTATCAAACCAGCATGTCATGTCTCCTTTAATTGTGGGTGAAAGGAGGGAGAACTACATTTACCAGAATGCATGGCAATGTTTACTTCTGCATCTCACGCAACACACACAAGCCACCCGTTGGCGTGAATATTTTAGGCAACCAACTTGTGTTTAGCGTTTCTCTGATTGGCCACTACGCCCATGTGACCGCGGCAGCGCGAGAGAGCTGCAGCGCGGAAATAGGCTGTCTATTGCCAATCTCTAAGACAAATTCTAACCATAACCAGCTCCGAAACAGCGCCTAAACTTAACCCTTCTAACCTTAACCAACTCCGAAACAATGCCTAACCTTAACCCTAACCTTAACCAACTCCGAAACAATGCCTAAACTTAACCTTAACCTTAACCAACTCCGAAAGAATATTGGCATTCTCTAAGACAAACTCTAACCTTAACCAGCTCCGAAACAGCACCTAAACTTAACCCTTCTAACCTTAACCAACTCCGAAACAATGCCTAACCTTAACCCTAACCTTAACCAACTCTGAAACAATGCTTAAAGTTCTGTATCATTAGGGGATCCGCTCGGCATCACTCATGCACTCCATCGCGTACGTGCACGCGCACTGAATAAATTCCACAAATGTACCTTTAATACCAGTATTCGTCTGACCACACCCCTCGTTAGCTTACCTTCATAAGCAGGTGTGTGGTCACCTGCTCTCCTCCTTCTCGCTTTCACCACAAGGAAGTGCCTCGGTAGTACCCCACTTGACGTGTTGTTAGTTGAAAAGAGTTGTGACGAGTTTACATTGTGCTTAGTTTTTTCTTCTCTCATAACTGTTCAAAGGAAAAAGCTAAGTCATAATGTCTTCTTCGGAGAGTAGACCCACTCTTCACCAGCGGTTCTCCATTCCCGCCTCCGTCGTGCGTTTTTGTGCGGGGCTGCTGCCACTTTCGTGGTTGCCGACCCAGCCCAGGAGGCAGCCGATGGGTAGTTTGCCTCTCCGAGGAGCCGAGGCATCGGTGCCGTCGCTCCGGCGATGGCCTGATCTCGACTCTGGTTCCTCTGGTTCCAGGGAATCGTCTGTTGTTGAACGGTCGGTTGTTTTGGGTCCGGAGGATTTGCGACGCAAACTTTTCGCGTCTGCCCGTTCACGTCGCAAGATGGTGGCATGCAGGCGCGAACGGCCTGGGTTTGGGGAATTGCTGGAGACCAGCGAGGATGCGTCCGGCTCTGGATGTCCGATGGAAACTGAGGACTTCATGGAAGAGTCGGACGGATTCTTGTTTGAAGGTCCTGTGGAGGCGAGTATCCCTCCTATCCAGGAAACCCCGCAGGGGGGAGAAATGGCTCCTTGGGACGCCTTGTTCGAAGATGTCGAGGAACCACCTTGGCCTCATCAGCAGGATGCCCTGCTATCAGCCACATCAGACTGTGGCTCCTCAATGGGTCGAAGCCTGCTGCATGTGAGGGATGCGGGTTCGGTGGAGGAAGGTCAGCAGGGGGAACTGCAGGCTTTGTTTCCCGAGCTCATGGCGGTAGCTGCCGCTGCAAACGGCGTGCCGCTGCCGCTGCCATTGCCTGCTACTGTCCCTGACGATCTCATAGGTCATCTCTGGCAGCGTCGCCCGGTGAGAGGGGTGGATGTTGTCTACCCATTTTTCCCCTCAATGGGGGCCTATGTTCGTCAGGGTCAGGCGGTTTCTAACATCATGGGACTTGCCCCCGCCTACGTACCAGTTACACGGGTGTCGGGGTTGGTCAAAGGTATGAGAGAGGGCGTGCCACGGCTTGATAGGCCGATGGCCGCTCTCCTCTGTCCGGATGTGGTGTGGGAACCATTATGCAAGCCGGTTCTCCATGGAAGATCGGCTAGGCGATTGGCATATTGGGGTGACCAGTCATTTATCGCTGGTACACAATCGCTGGCTGCGGCTTCTAACATCGCCCACCTGGCTAGATTTGTATCGGGGATAATGACGGGCGGCATGGATCTGACCGAGGTAAAATGCGATCAGATCACCCAGGCGGCAGGAGCTGTCCTGCACCTTACCCAGGTGCTGGCCATAGCCTCTGGGAAGACGCGCGCCCTGGCCACCCTGATCCAGCTCCACCTTTGGCTGGAGCAGGCTCGAGTGCCGGAGAAGAAGAGAACCCCTCTTCTGACGGCCAGCCTCTCCGATGCTGGACTGTTCGGGAAGGCCCTGCAGCTGATGACCTCAACGTGCAGAGAGATGGCAGAGGAGAGATCCGTTCTCCAACCTCATTTTCCGCCTCCCGTCCTTGCCGGTGGAGTCAGAAGGCTTCCACGACGTCGAGCTGCCTCCGCCGTGCCTACCACTGCCTCTACCGCCGCTGCTGGCCCCTCCAAGAAGGCCAGGAGAAGAGACAGCGCTTCTGCTACCGCCGGCCCATCCACGACCGGAGGGGACGGTAGGGAACGTCGAGACCAGCAGACAGTTACCTATCGTCCCTCCGGGGCTCCTCGGGGTGGCAAGACTCGAGCGGCGCGAGGTGGCAGACGCCGCTAAGAGTGACTTTTTCCCTCTGTGTCCCCTCTCCTCTACACCCTCTCCGGCCCCTCATGATTGTGTTTTGTGCCATGTAAATAAAAAGTTCCCCGATATAAGGGGAACTATGTTTTTGGCCAAACAAACTGTGTGTATCTTCAACAAATCATATGATGGGGTTGCGTAAATGTGAATCTGCACTATTACGTTGAGAGATGAGTCATGTTGTGTTACGAGATTAAGCAAGGTCTGCAAGCATACACTCAGTCGTAGGAGGTTCTATTAGCCTGACGCTCCACATGCAGGTAGAAACTGGTGGTATTCCATTGCTTAAACAAAGTATATGTGTTCCACAACGCTGTTGTGTTAGTTGCAGTAATACTCGTACACACACGTTCCACGGCCTAGCCGTTACTCTCGGTCAGCGTTTGCAATGTACGACATAGACAACGGGTGTAGGATTCACACACATACGACTTGTTTTGTTGTAAATCCTGTTCACATTTTGTGGGTAGCGGGCATTGTATTAGCTTACGCTATACATTAGCATTCTACCGGAGGTTTCAAAATGCTACAGTTGTTATTGTGTGTAGGGAAAGAAGGGTTTTTTGTGAAGGGGTGTCGAATAAACCCCTCCTTCCCACTTGGTTGGTTTAGGGGATTTTATCTCATTCTGCTGAGCCAGTCAGGGCCGAGTCGTTAGAACGTCTTGGCAGGGAGGGGGGGGGGGGTTGTCCTGACGCAACTCCTATTACAAATAGGAGCCGTGTACAGGGTTTCCCCCCGTCATAGCAATGTTGCTATGGCGACGCCTTCCGTGAGTTAAAGATCTTTACGTAAGGTTGTGGTGTTAAGGTGTCGAGTTAGAGCGTAGGGCTTACGGGTCTGCTACGCTCGATTTATGTGTAAACTTGAGTCAGTTGGTCACGTGACTCACAGTTGACATGTCTTTTTCATAACTACGACTCATGTGGGAAGGCTTCTGGGAAAGTTCAGTCTTTACTCTTTGACTAAAGGAGTGACTGGATGTAAAAACATGTAAATGGTTTTTTACTCCCAGCTGTGCAGTTGGGTTCATACGGGTGATGCTTCTTCTTTATTATTATAAAGAGTTGGATGAATCTATATGAATTGGAAATGGGGGACCCTGATGGAAACAAGACTAACGTCTTTCTCAGGTCTGCATCCCCTTAACAATTGTGTGTATTGAGCCGTACTGTATTGTACCCATTCTGCAATCTGTTGAATAAAGTTTTCATTCATTCATTCATGGAGTTGGTTGCATCCCGCCCCTCTTGTCGTTCCCCTGGGCGCCTTGGGGATTCAATAAGATGGTCTACATAGCCTATTATTGATGTGGATATGCCCGACGCACACATAGTGCTAGCTCGGGATGTTCTGCTGGACATTAAGCAACTGACTGGCGCGCCTTGGTTGCTTGGGGTTAAAACAGCGTTTTTATAAAGCAATTGGGATGGGGGTTTTCCTCTTCCGACGACCTGTGTGGTTGTCGACGGGTTCTCGTTCATATCAGGGGATGATAACGGAATGGATCTGGACATATGTAGAAGGGTCTCACGCCCTGGGGGTGGGCCACCGGGCGCGGTTCGCACCGAACGTCTGAGTGGCGCCTTCTTTTCATGTTTAAGATCAACACGCATATCTGCCCCTTCTCCTGGAGTTGGCATGTCGGCGTGGTTAGGGCACGGGACTGGTTCTGTTCACGTTGGTCCGATCTGCTGTTCTGGTACCCTGAGGGACTTGGGCTTTTTTCAGGGGGAAAAATGCTAGGTCGGTCCGGGTGTCACAGGGTTAAGCGCTATGGAACCCTTGTTGGGTGCATTGTATTCTACACCGTCGTAATGGCTTACGGCCGTGCCAACCTGTACACGCCGGATCGGATCTCGGCCGCCACGCAGGTTGGTCTTGGTTAGTACTTGGTTGGGTGACCTCCTGGGAATACCAAGTATGGGGTGTTGGGGCTGGTTTTCCATTCTTACGCTCTTCTCTTACGCATGGCGAAGAGGGGCCGAAGTAATGTTTTCGTTGACCCGTAGGCCCGGGATAACCCTGTTGGAAACTGGAACACGGGTACTGCGGCAGTGCCGCAGGTATGTTTTGGAGTTTTTTCCTGAGGGGTTATGGGACCAACCACCGCATAGGGTAACGACTAGGTGGTTGGTTCTCTGGTGTGTTGGAGCAGTGTCAACTCCCGGGTTAACCGGTTGAGGGTGCCCCTGCACGTTCATGACGTCTGCCAATCGTGTCAGCCTTCTCTGCCTCGACCCCTCTGGGTGGGGGTTTTTAAATGGAGGCTTGGTCATGCAACAACGCCAGCATGCGCCCCTTCCGCCGGGGCGGCTGTGTTCAGCTGTCCCCTCTGGCGCCTGTCTCGTCCGCAGTCTCCAGGCTTGGGTTAACAGCCTGTTGCCTGGTTTTTCCCCGGTGCGCTGCCTGCTTCCGTTGGTTAACCTTTTTTGTGTGCTTACGGCCATGCTGACTGCCTGTTCTGCAGGGTCAGTGTGCCAGGCGGTGTACTATTGGGGGGACAGGGCCCGCTCGGCTGAGGGGCCTTTGTTCGAATATGCTGGCGATGTGGGGGGTGGGGTCACTAAGTGCCCACCTGGTGGGGTCTTGATGCTGGCATCATGGACTTCTCCGGCCCCCCGTTCTAGGGGGTCCAGTCCCTTTGGTGGGTCTGGGCTTTCCTTCGCGCTCCGCTGCTACGGCCTTGCCACGGGGTTGGGTTTGCCCTTGACCCTGTGTTTCTGGGGGCAGTAACAAGGTTGTTCCCTCCGTTCGTTCCCGGGTGGCATGCGGGTTGTGCGTGTGTGTAGTCGTGGGGTCAGGCCACGGTCTGCTCACCCTGTGCGTTGAGTTGCTTGAGTGCCTCTTCGCACGGTCGGGTCCGTCGCCCTCCCGGGAAACCTCTAATAGGGGGGGTGCCCTCCATTAGGGGGGGTCGGGGGGGCTCGGCCCTCCCTGTTCTGATGGTCATGGGGGGCTTTCAGCGGGGTGTATTTGTCGGCCGGTGGCTCCGCTCGGCCTCCCTATGTGCATGAGTGATGCCGAGCGGATCCCCTAATGATACAGAACGTTAGGTTATGACTATAACCAAGTTCTGTTAATTAGGGGTGACGTTCGGCATCCGACGCCGCTGCAGCCCTTGACCTCACCTTGTGGTGAAAGCTTGGGAAGGAGGAGAGCAGGTGACCACACACCTGCTTATGAAGGTAAGCTAACAAGGGGTGTGGTCAGACGAATACTGGTATTAAAGGTACATTTGTGGAATTTATTCAGTGCGCGTGCACATACGCGAGGGAGTGCATGAGTGATGCCGAGCGTCACCCCTAATTAACAGAACTTGGTTATAGTCATAACCTAACGTTAATATGCCTAAACTTAACCGGCGAAACAATGCATGTTAAAAAAAAAAAATTAAAAAATTAAAGGGAATCGAACTTGTCACCAAAGGACTGCAGGATCCACAGCAAGGCGGCACTACCAGTTGAGATAGTTGTCGATGTTAAAAGAAGGGGGATTACTGCTACATAATGCTGCCGCGACAGAGCTCCCGCTCCGCTCTGCTGCTGCCGCGTCGCCGCGGGGGCGTGGCTAGACGCAAGTTGGGCGTGGCTAGACACAAGTTGGTTGCCTTTAATATTTAGGCCACCCGTTGTCTCAGACACAGCGCAAACCCATGCAACGGACAAGATAGCAGTTCTCACTCATCAGAGCACACACACACACCAACGTTCCCCACATGAATCTCACCGTGACAAACCAGGAAAACCACAAAGACACTAGCTCAGCTTTGCACCTTCAGCGAAGTGCGTTAGCCTAGCCACAAGCTAGCGGCAAACATTCAGACACAACGTTCATTCATTTAGTCAGCATCACTAACACCGTGCACATGCCAATATTATCCGCAGGCTGCATTAGCAGCCAGCAGCCAACGTGATACATTACATTGTGTTTATATGTGACATAGCCAAGTTAACAACATTGCAATCCCTTAATCAAGTCCACTTACCAATGGGCGATGTGATCCTGTCAGTGCTATAGTGAGAATGACAGCCAGCCACCATTTGAAAGGCAGCTGCGCCAACTGCGCATGCTCAAGTCACAATCACAAACACCTGTTAACTTATTTAGACCCCTTTACATATCTGATCCTTATATTAAATAAACCAAAAGTCTTGACAGTTATGTAACGCATCACTGTTCCAATTTCGACCCCAACACTGGCCAAGAGTAGCGAAGAGATGGACTGTATTTGCTGGAACTGCCATTTCATAACCAGAATTAAATGCAGAATAAGTGCTTTTGCTGAATTAACTACAGCGAAAGCTTGTGCACCTTACTTGGAATGTGTAAATACATTTTAGAATTCCAAATCATATCAAGTGGTGTAGATTGACTCGTCATTGTCAAGCAATATTACTTTCTAAAACATTGAAACCTACACCTTGTGTGGTGTAGTTGCCTTTTAAACACAACCAAGAAGTGATAAAGGAGATCAATAAAGGAATACCTTATCTTATCTTATCTTATTTGATCTTAAATGGTTCTGCATGGTTATAGCTGAGCATGTGTTTTTATTATTTTCTTAATTAACAGTGTTGCTGAAAACATGGGACACAATTTCAGTGGAGAGAACTTAAAATTAAAGTTTACAGTTTTCATTGTTTGGTGTCACTCCTCCACAGCTCCCTCCTACCTCCGGTCAATGATCTCTAACTACACACTATAAAGACCCCTACACTCTGCATCTTCTGGCCGAGCTCCAGGGGGGTCATCAAAGAGAAGCAGGTTATTCTCTGTCCTCGCCCCACACTGGTGGAATGAACTTCCCACCACAGCCAGGACAGCCGAAACACGTCGTCGTCTAAAAACACACTTCTTCAATCAATATCTGAAATGGAAAAAAAAATAACAACCAAAAAACCCTACTAACCTAATCTTTTACTATCATGCACTTTGCTACTAAGTAATCTACCTTGCCTATATTACTACCTACTATGCTAATCTGTCTACTATTATGCACTCAACTGTAGTACCCAAGTTCAACACTGTTTGACGAATATTGTTACTTAGCTGCCAAAGTTGTACCCTTCCTGCTGACTTGTAAATCATTTTGGATAAAAGCATAAGCTAAATGACTAAATGTCAATGTAAAAATTTACTAAAGCCTACACTTAAATATTTACTGACACACACACACACACACACACACACACACACACACACACACACACATAGACGCCTACGTAATGGAGCAGGCGAAGCGGGTGCTCTACCAGTATTGAACTTGGGGGAGCAAACTTGTCTCTTTGCTCCCTCACTTTTTGATCATATGATATATCCCCCCCCAATATATAAATATTATCTAACCATAACTACGTAATTTCAATCAAATTAATAATACGCAATGACACTTAATAGCAAGTTTTTAAGTTTCCAAAGATTGCGACACCCCCTGCCCGATATGGTTTGATCCAGCCCCCAGCA
>NC_140174.1:136299082-136331582 GCF_963971535.1 Notolepis coatsorum | reverse complement strand
AACTAATGGGACAGGCGCTGTTTCGACAGTGCCTTACCAGCACGAGAGCCACCGTAACAGACAACTGATCGGTAGCCCTGATGCCCTGAGTACGGCTGAGGTAACCCCCAAGCCCGGACCGGACATGACAGGTGAAGGCCCGCCTCCAACTCACTAGCATGAGGAGGCGGATGAAATGCCTGAACCATAATATCCCTGGAGTGGAAAGCACTCCGGATATTTTTAGGCACGAAGGCTGGATTAGGCCGCAGAGTGGCACCGCTATCGGAACAAAAATACAGGCACTCTGGCCGTACTGAGAGAGCACAAAGCACACCCACGCGTTTTAGCGGAGGTGATGGCCAGCAAGAACGCAGTCTTCGAACGACAGCCGTTCCAACAGCGCTTGCTCAAGAGGCTCAAACGGGGCCAAGGACAACCGACGAGGACCAATTGAACATCCCAGCTCGGAGCCAAAGAGCGTTTCACCGGCTTAAGGCGTCAACGCCAAGCAGGAAACGCTTCTCAAGAGGGTGGCCTTACACCACTCTTGGAAAATACGCCACTTACCCGCGTAACCCGGGTAGTGGAAGGAGCATGCATGTTCCGGATGGTACCAACCACAGAAGGATCCATCCTCTCCAGACTCACCCTCTCACCAGCCAACCCACCAGCCAACCCTCACAGTAAGCTGTGGTGTTCCACAAGGAAGCATACTAGGTCCGCTACTGTTCCTAATTTATGCAAATGACATGGCGTCAGCTTGTGACTGCAACTTGTTCCTGTTTGCGGACGACTCAGCCCTGCTGGTCTCTGACAAGAACAAGTTACAGGTTGAAAAAACCCTCAGCTCAGAACTAGGCAAAATCTGCATATGGCTCGCTGATAACAAACTATCATTACACATGGGCAAAACAGAGTCCATTCTCTTCAGTTCAAATAACAAACTCAGCAAGACCGACGGCTTCTCAGTTACAGTGGGTGACAATATTGTCACAAGGAAAGAAGATATTACCTACCTGGGTTCCATCCTAGAGGCAAATCTTTCCTGTGACAAAATGGCATCCAATGTAATAAAAAAAGTCAACCAACGAACTCGATTCTTGTACCGGATCTCCTGGTAAACAAGAATACCCTGAAGACTCTGGCAGGAGCACTCATTTAAGGGTACTACGACTATGCTTGCACCTCATGGTACCAAAGCACCTCAAAGGCGCTAAAAACAAAATTACAAACATCTCAAAACAAACTGGTCAGACTACTGCTTGACCTTACTCCTAGAACCCACCTCACCCCTGCCCACTTTGACAACATAGGATGGCTTAGAGTAGACGACAGAGTACAGCAACTTGCAATGGGCCTGGTCTACAAGATACACTACACGACCAAGGTACCCATGTACATGTCAAAATACTTCCCAAAGGTCAGTGAATACCACGATCACAACACCAGAGGGAGCTCCACAAATCATGTTAAACCCAGATTTGGCTCAAACAAGGGACTAAACACGTTTCGCAATTATGCCACATCAATGTGGAACGCCCTACCCAAAGCTGTAAAGGAATGTGAATCACTACCCACTTTCAAAAACACTCTCAAAAAACACCTACGGGAGACTGCAATTCTAAACTGACCCCTATAAATGTCCTAACACAACCCCCTCCAATGTACAGTAAAAATTACCAAGTATGGTCTTGTCAATATTCCAATGTACAGTTTTGCTTGTACAGTTGTACAGTGTCCCCCACCCACCCCTCCTACCCAACCCCCCCCCACTCCTACCCAACTTCCCCCCCCCACCCACCTCCAATGTACAGTACCCCCCCCCCCACCTACCCAACCTCCTCCAATGTACAGTTTCTACGTCAAATGTATATACTTTTTCTCTGGACTCTTTTCGTATCACAAACAGTACTGTATTTGCAAATCTGGTATGTCATAAATGTATAGATGTAGCAGTACTGTCTATCTGTATGTCATATATGTCATATATGTTACGATGAATTGAAAATGGGGGACCCTGATGTAAACAAGACGAAAGTCTTTCTCTGGTCTGCATCCCCTTAACAATTGTATGTATTGAGCTGTACTGTACTGTACCCATTCAGTAATCTGTTAATAAAGTTTTCAATCAATCAATCAATCAAGCTGGCCCAGCACAGGGAACTAACACAGAGAACCGTGCGCTTGAGAGAGGGCCCTCGATGACCAAGGAACAGGCCATGACGGGATACCAAGAGCTGGATCAGGACCGGGAACCACACAGCCGCGCCCCGGTCCGGCGCAATCAGGATAAAGGACCTGCGCTCCTCAACGTACTCGCCACAACAACTGACCTAACAGATGTATGGGGGAAAGAATCCCAGGCGGCACGGCAACGGTCCCAGACCTGCCTGACTATGTCCGGACGTAATCCCCACCCGTCAGGGTGAGGACCGCCCTGCGACATTACACCTGTACCCACATTCACCCTGCCGGGGATGTGGAGAGCCCTCAGGCCGCGCAGATGGAGAACGCCCATGGTAGGAACCCTGCCTGGCATGAGACCTGACGATATACCTTGACCGCCAAGGACCAGAACGTCGGCAGGGCAGAATACACTTCGTAACCCCTGACAATGCAGAGGCCCCAGTGCGGCCTCCACGCACTTGGTGAAGATGCTGGGAGCCAGAGAAAAGCCGAACGGCAGCCCCTGGTACTCATACGCTAACCCTGTAAGGAAGCGTAGGTAAGCCCTAGGACGGAAGATCGGGGATGCGAACACGCATCCTACAGGTCTATGGAGGAGAACCAGACTAGTGGTCTGCAAGGGCCTTGAAATGAAGCCCGTACCCAGCCCGTGAACTTCAGGCCCTGCCCGAAAATAAGCCCGACTGTAAATAATATTTTAGGCCCTAGCCCGCGTGAAAACCCGTTTTTTTTTTTTTATTATTTATTATTAATTTGTATTTAATTTTTTTGTTTTAAATATTCTAAACACTGTTTATATATTAACTTAATAAATAAACAAAAACGAAAATGTCCAATAGGTCTAACTAAATAACACATATCATGCTGAAAACTAACAACCATTATATAGCCTTTTTTCGCAAATTCTATTTCCCAGCACGAGTCAGCCTGTAAAACTCGTAATTTGAAGGCTATATGGAATCTTCTTTGACACACACACACACACGACACAATAGCCTACTCAGTCACTGTACAAACAAACAGAAAACATAAATCAGATTTCGAGCACATGGCTGCATGAATGTGTGTGAGTGCACATGCATTCGTGCAGTGTGTGTGTGTGTGTGTGTGAATGCACAGTTTAAGCATGCACTTATTATTATTTCACCCATAAGCCCATTTACAACTTTGCAGCATGTATAGGAATGCATTTAATTTATTTAGCTTAAAGCCCCACTGCATTTGTAAGTGCAACATGAATACAGCATTTATTCTTTCATCTAAAGTATTTTTTCTTTTTTCTTTCTGTATATATTTTTTTGCGTATATGCTTGGGCTGCAGGTGTAAGCATGCACTTATTATTACTTCACCCAAAAGCCCATTTACAGCGTATGTATGTGCAGCATGTAGGAATGCATTTAATTTATTTAGCTTCATTTTCATTTTCAAATCTTAATTCATAAACGTTTGTTACATGCAGATATAAAGTGCTGCGGCAGCCATACATTTATGACATACAGGAGAATACATACATTTGAGGGGGAGGAAACTGTACATTGGCAGGTACCCTCTGCTCTGAGTTTTAAGAGCGAACTTTAAGAAACAATAGACTAATAGTCAATGTTGCGCCCTCCCCAGTTTGCAGGATGTGCTGCCCATTTGTTATCATGCAGTTGTGTGTGTCGACTTGTTTAAACTTAATTAAACCACTACGGTTTAACAATAATGATAATAATTATTATTATTGATATTATTATTGATATTATTATTATTATTATTATTATTATTATTATTATTATTATTATTATTATTATTATTATTATTATTATTATTATTATTATTATTATTATTATTATTATTATTATTATTATTATTATTATTATTATTATTTTTTTTTTTTTTTTTTTTTTTTTTTTTTTTTTTTTTTTTTTTTTTTTCTCCTCTCTACCTTTTAGAGGCATTTAATTATACTTTTTTTTGTTACTGTCGTGGGAGCGTGGCGTGTAGCCACTGAGAAGGAAGTCTGCTTTTTACATGGCTGTTTGCGTTTTAGTTTGCAGACGACCAGGTGGGATGCAGCTTAATCTCCGGATAGGAGAAGTTATAGTAGTGGGGGGGAGGGGGGAGGGAATGGGGGATTGTGTTTTTTGTTTTTCTTTTCAGTCGACTTGCTCTGTTTTATTTTTGTTTTCATGCTCACGCTCGGTACTCAATGGAACCTTAACAAGTGAATATGTATCTATTATAGTTTTCTACTCCAAACGAATTACATTCAACCAGACTGCATCCCTTTTAGACTATGGCTAATTTGAATATCCTGATCTGGAATACAGGGGGTCTCAATATACCACATAAACACACAAGTGTACTAACGTGGCTAAAGAGGAAGCAAGTGGATCTGGCTTTGCTGAGTGAAACTCATCTTTTATTGGCGGATAATGCAAAATTGGCAAATACATTTTATCATAACATAAGTTCTTCTTCTTTTGGCACCAAGACCCGAGGGGTAGCCATAGTGGCTAAGAAAAATATGAATATTAAACTGTTAGATGTGTGGTCTGATGCAAATGGTCGAATCACTATTGCTAAAATAGAATGCTCTAACCGGAAAATTGCGCTGATTTCTGCATACGCCCCTAATTTGTATGACGCTAACTTTTATGCTGCACTAACTTCAGCTATGTTGAAACTACCTGATTACTCTTTAATAGTAGGAGCTGATTTTAATGCAGTTTGGGATCCATTGATCGATAGATCCAATCACACGGAAAACTCTGATCAGAAGCAAGCTACCACAGCCCTACAGGCCTGGTCTAAGGACACAGGGGTAATTGATATGTGGCGTTCGCTCAACCCATCTGCGAGGGATTACTCCTTCTTCTCGTCGAAACATAAGACCTCTTCCAGAATTGATTATGTTTTTTCTTCCCCACATCTCTTTGATAGCTTTGATGTTGACTTAGTGCCCATAGCACTCTCAGACCACAAAGGTATCCTCCTCAAAGGTTCACTCAGTAAAATAACATCCCGTGCCCCTAGATGGCGTTTTAACTCAACACTTCTGAAAAACGGAGAGTTTAACTTGCAATTTAAAGAGAAGCTCACTGAATTCCTACAGTTTAATGTTGGCTCTGTACAGGACCCCAGAATCCTATGGAATTCGGTTAAGGGATTTATCAGAAGTAACACTACTCTCTTTGCATCTAATCTCCGCAAGGGACGTCTCTCCAAGCTAGAGGAACTGAAAAAGCTTCAAGCCATGTTGATCTCTTCCTTGCAGCACAACTACTCTAATCGACTGGAGCTTCAAATTAAGGTAGTGAAAAAAGAGATTAACTCTATTTTAAGACAACAATCTGAATTTCAGATGCACAGAACAAGACAGCACTACTACTTTCACGCCTCCAGGCCTAGTCACCTATTAGCTATGAAGATACGTGCCAGTGAGCAATTTGCGGATATCCCTTCCATTAAGAACCAACAGGGGGAGGTAACCACCAACCCAAAAAAGATTAATGATACATTTCGCTGTTTTTATGCCAATCTGTACAAGTCAGAGGTGGTCTTTGATCATACCAAGCTGGAGGATTTTCTTGATCAAATCAATCTACCACAGATCTCAGAAGATAGTGCTAGGTTGTTAGCTGCACCTATCACGCTGGTTGAACTTAGAGAGGCGATTGCGGATATGCAACGGGGCAAGGCTCCCGGATGGGACGGCATTCCACCGGAACTCTATCTTGCATTCTGGGATGTACTCGGCCCCTTATTACTCTCAATGATCTTACACTCAATCAAAGAGGGCAATTTTTCTAGAGATGTCAATATGGCGCTTATATCTGTTTTACTCAAGAAGGATAAGGACCCCACCGAATGTGGCAGCTACAGGCCCCTAAGTCTCCTCGGAGCCGATCTTAAGCTATATGCCAAGGTTCTAGCCACCAGACTTCAAAAGCACATGACATCTCTAGTTCACCCTGATCAGACCGGCTTCATAAGAGGCCGCCTGGTTACTGACAACATCAGACGGTTACTGCACGTGATTAATGCCAGCAAGGATATTGCAGCCCCTACAGCGGTCATATCCTTGGACGCAATGAAGGCATTTGACAGATTGGAGTGGTCTTACTTATGGGCAGTTCTCAGAAGGATGGGGTTGGGTGAGGGTTTCATTCATATGATCAAAGTATTATACACTGAGTTCTGTTCGCCACTCTTCTCTGTCTCGCGTTCTTCTAGACAGGGTTGTCCTCTTAGTCCCGGACTCTTCGCTTTATCCCTCGAACCCCTAGCTCAATACATAAGACAATCCCAAATTATGTCTCCTATTTCAATTCAGGGCACACATCATCATATTAGCTTATACGCAGATGATGTACTCCTGTTTATGCAAAATCCCTCCATCTCTCTACCTCATCTGCTCGGCATGATAGATGAATTCGGCAGCCTGTCCGGCTTTAAGATCAACTGGCCAAAATCAGCTTTTCTTCCACTTAATGAGCCTGCGAAGGCTACCATCTTACCGGCAAACATGCTTATGGTGGAGCACTTTAAATGTCTCGGGATTGAAATATTCCCCACTATAGGCCAGACGGTAAGGTATAATTACTCCAGCTTGGGTGACAGGATTACGAATGACTTTAACAGATGGTCCAAATAAAAAAATTCATTACAGGCCCGTGCGTCAATAATTAAAATGAATATTTTACCCAGAATTAACTTTATAAGCTCCATGCTCCCGTTACCTCCTCCTGTTGGTTACTGGCAGAAATTGCACTCTGCCTCGTATAAATTCGTTTGGAACAATAAACGCCCGCGCTTGAAGATCAACTGCCCAAAGGAGTAAACTCGATGGGGGCTTAGCATTTCCAGACTTTAAATATTATTTTCAGGCTTTCTCTCTGATACCTTTGATCACTTGGTTTGATGCTCAAGCAGCTGTATCTTGGCGACCATTGGAGGAGAAGTTGGTGTCCCCATATAGACTTCAGGATATTGTGTATACCAACATATCAATTAAACAATGTAAATTAAGATTTGGCCCTTTAATCACACATGTGATCCAAACTTGGCGTGACACTCAGAAAGTGGGTACAAACCGCCATCAATGGCACACGCATTCCCCTCTATTTAATAACAATCTTCTCCTTATTGAACAACAACCTATTAGGTACCCTAGATGGGAAAAGAAAGGTATCCACACATTGGGGGATATCTTTGATAACTCTGGCCTCCGATCTTTCCAGGATATATCCAACGGATATGATCTCCCCGGAACCTCCTTTTTCTTTTATTTACAAATAAGAGCAGCTCTGAAGGCTCATGGCATGCCATGGGATGCTCCACTAGTGCATCACCGCTTTCACAAGTTCTTTTATGACAAGGAGACATCGAGAGGCTTTGTCTCTGACTTTTATCGCCATTTACTCATGACCTCGTATAAAGAGCTCCCCCTGGATACGATTTGGAGAAAGGATGTTCTGGAGTTGGATGTAGATTTTGATTGGGATGCAGTCTGGGAAAATGTTCGGTTATCCTCACACAACCCAGATCACCAACAGATTCATCTGAATTTTATTCACAGGACTTATTTAACCCCTAGACGATTGAATTCAATGGGTCTCAGACCTGACTCTCTGTGTACCTTGTGTCCAAGTGGCGCCACAGGTACATTTATGCATATGTACTGGGAATGCCCTCCTGTTGTGATTTTTTGGGAAACTGTTACATATCAGCTCTCAGACATTTTCTCTCTAACCATACCTGTATCTCCTTCTGTACTATTACTGAATGATCTCTCTAAATTACCGACCTCTATACAGGTGAAAAAACTCATTTTGGCCGGCCTCACAGCCGCAAAAAAATTGATTGCCTCACGTTGGTTTCATCCAGATAGACTCTGTCCAAAGGTATGGTTTCTCACCTACCTTGACGTGATCTATTTGGAGATATCCACGGCACGTGTTATAGGGGTTAGGGAATCTGATATCGTAATTTGGTTGGCTACAGTGGCAAAGTTGAGGGAACGCATATAAGTTTGGAAATGTTTGTTTTGATTCTTGTTTTATTTTTTTTTTGCTGAGTGATGTATTGTGATGTATTATGAGTGTGACTCATGTTGAGGTCCTGGGGTGAGCGGGGGGAGGGGGGGGGGGGGGGGGAAGAGAACGAGCGAGTGTCCATGTTAGGATGATCACTGTACAGTTGTATCAGTAGTTGTCTTGTCATGTGGTGTTGAGTAAGTATTTTTATGTATTGTTGTTGTTGTATTGTGATATGTTTTGTTTCATGTTGGAAAAAAGAAAATAAAATAAAAATATTTGATAAAAAAAAAAAAAATCAGATTTCGAGCAGAGCAACATTTATATAATGAAAGCGCAACAGAACAGGGCAGCAGCGACGTCACCCCACACACCAGCAAATAATAATAATCAAACTCACCACTTCGCTGTGTTGATGTCAGCAATGCGTTGAACAACGTTAACAACGTTAACATCCAAGAACAAATTAAAACATTCGCCAACTGGCTATATTCCAACTTCAACCTATGCCGCTTCGGTCTGGTTAATTTGTTCATCATCCACCTGAGCCGCGCGCTCCCCTCGAGTTATCCCTGCAGGCTGCGGAGGGAGACATCCAAATGTTTCCAAAAATGCAACTTTCCCTTGACTATTTTATCTGTTAACCTATACATCTTGACTCCTCAGACACGAGGCGTTCACGCTCTGATGACAGCACTACGTTACGCGAAAATGAAACAGAAACTTAAGGTTATCCTATAACCCTAGTTATATGAGTATAGCGAGCGCAAAAAAATAATAAAAAAAGACGCAATAAAAAAAAAAAAAATTAAAAGAGGGCACTGCCCGGCCCGGCCGAGCCCGAATTATTTATTTAAAAACAAAGCCCTACCCAGCCCGAACCCGTCGGGTCGGGTAGGGCCCCGTCGGGCTTGGGCAAGGTTGCAGTGCACTAAACCAGACCCCCACCTGACAGTGTTCAACAGGTAGGAGACGATCCAAAAAATACTGAACCTTCCCATGGTCCAACATGGGTCTAACACCCCCCCCCCCTTCCCGATTTCTCAGGCACCAGAGAACACCGGGAGGAAAACGCCACGACGATGGCTTGCTTCGTCCACAGAGATCAGATCTCGTTGACCAGAGCTGTCACTGCTGGTGACCCTGACAATAGGGTCTGTACCAAACCCGAAAACGGGTGGGGTTGTGTAAATACAAGTCCCCGCCTCAGCGTTCTCTCCATCCACCTCGACATATGGTACTGCTGTAGCGATATGTGATAACACTCCCAACGCACCCGCCGCCATGTGGCGCAGGTCCGCTAGGAACTGTAGATAGGCGGCCCGGTCCCACCCGCTGTGCGTAGCCAATCCTGGACCCGTGCGAGCAGAGCATTCCGTGTCGGGACATCTGACCCTGACACTACCCACGAGGCAATCGCACCCAAGGGGGGACCCCGACAGAAAGGGCCGGTTTGATACGGGGGAAGCTGACATCAGTTCTAGGTGACAAAAGCTCCCCCACTGAACACCCCTCCAGAACATGCTGAGGAGTTGTTCTGCAGCCGGACATGCAAGGTGTGAGGCCCCCATGGGTTCCTACACACCGTAGCCCTGCAGTGATATTACTACCACCCAAATCACGCGCGCCTGCAAGACCACTGCCAATCTTTCAGGAGTGGGAGGCACCAACATGATACCTGGCCTGGCGAAGGCGAGGCCGGGGAAGCCCGCACTGTGTGCCTCAAAAGGTTTCGAGCCCCCCTGTTGACAACACTTATAGTTGACAGACATAACACCAGGCTCAACCAACACAGCTTATGGTATGGGAGCCGCTTGACAGCACAACATTCTCATGGACAGACCCAGGCTCAGCCATCAACTGGGTGTCAGCCCCTGTCCCCATGAGAAGCGAAAAGTGGGGCCGCCCGCGCTTCAACGAAGGCATGCGGCCCGCAGCCAAAGGAAACAATCAGAGCCCCCTTTTTCCGCTGGTGTTGGGGGAGGGAGTGATCGGAGAGTGGGCTGCTCGCGGCAGGACGGCGACGGCTTGTATATTCCAAGCAGAGCCCATCCAACATGGCCGATCCCTCAGCCGCCAAGGCTGTCGGCCTTGTGGACACCTGTCGATTCAACGCCCAGGATACCTCTGGCGGGGGAAAACATGGCCGCCTGTCGAGGGCCTCATCATGGCCGCTGACGAGGCCATGCTCTCTCTTCTTCTGGCTGCGCGGTGTGAGGTGGTGTGGGGCCTAGGACAATACCGCCCGCGCTCCAGCGGAAGACCAAAATCCTCTGCCGAGAGGGGAGCCCTGAACGGTTATAGCTTGCGGCTAGGTCAAAGCTAATAACGTCAACAACCTCGTGATGTGTCGACGTCGGCTGGCCCTCAAGGCCCCGCCACCAGACACCATTTTTTGATAGAAAAAACAGCAATTCGAACACAGTTACTAATCGCTGCCAATTCCATACCGTGGCGGTACAGGCTTTAGCAGCCCACCAGCCACTCGCCGGGCCGACCCACCTCATGGCGTCGGCCGGGCGGGGCACTGTTTCAACATGTCAAAAGCAAAGGACTGATGCTAACACGGAGCACTAGTGGTGGTTGCAACCAGCAACCTCCACTGTGGTGTGCACCATGAAGGGGTTAATGAATAAATGAACTAACACCACGAACATACTGTAGAATGGGCAAGCCCATGCACACAACGTTAAGGGGAGGCGGACCAGAGAGAACCAGTCCCGCATTCATTCATAATATTCACAACAGCACACCAGCCCTAGACCTCAGCCCATTTACCCATGAAGGTAAACAAAGCCCCCCCCGCACTACTCCCCCAGTAGACACCGATTGACCGTCAGCATGAATGGTTGAGAGGAGGGAAGACTGTAGTATAGACAGACATTCCCGTAGCAGAGAGACAGAACAGAAACAGTAGCCCAATATAGCATAGCGTTCGACGCTAATGTGGACAGAAAACAGTCAGCTGAGCCACAACACTGGCCGCCGCTAAATTCCATCCTGCAGCAGTATAGCTCTACTGCCACCCGCCGGGCCGACTCGCTCTCAAGCATCGGCTTCTAGGTGGGACACCGTCCAACCCCGCCGGGGCACAGGATCGATGCTACCTGGCTACCTAGCCACGGCACACCCGCCCTGCACCCTGTTGTCAACCCATTTACCCATAAAAAGTGTAAAATAGGACTCAGCAAAACCCCCCACATTAGCTACCGACTGACCTTCATCAATGAACCGGTTAAGAGGAGGGAAAAGCGGCAACATCCCACGGCGGGGAACATTAGAACAGTGCCCAGCATTTCAGCATTAGTGTTAGCATTAGCATTAGCGTTAGCATTAGTGTTTAGCAGCACGCTCCAGGATCGCTTGGAAACCGTCCACTTCAGGGGAACGTTCACCAAACCATCCCGCCCCTGGCGCCGACACACAACTCGGTTGTGTAACAAAACAAACCAGCATTACTAACACTAGCATCAATGCCTGATGACACAGGGCCTACCTGTGTGCGAGCCGGCTCGATAGCCAACCTCGCACGCTGTCCCTCGATCTGCTGCCACAAGACGAGGGAACATCAGAATAGACCCGACGTGTCGTTGGAACATACCCCGAAGATTCCAGGGGTAAGCAAATCTCCGTAAGCACTCAATATTATCTAAACTTTTCATAACAACTAGTTGCATAGGGTGTCATGCATCCGCTATGATGGAAACGAAAATAGAGGAAGAGTGAGTGGTGGCCACGCCCAGTACTATATAGTACGGCAGTAGGGGCGGGGCCTGGCAGGTGCTGGGTGTATTTGGTTTTATTTGTTGATGGAGTACACTAGGTACATGAGATGAGGTATATCTCGGTATGGCTTAAGAGCGGGACGCGATGGCCAAATACGATAATATAACCTTCTGCAGTGTGGTTGTGAAAGGGTTAACCCTTTGTCGTGTGGCAGTGAAAGGGTTAACCTTCTGTATTGTCGCAGTGAAAGGTTTAACCCTTTGGTAGTGTGGTAGTGAAAGGATTAATTGAACGTGTCATAGTATGTCAGGGTCCTTTTTGTCAATATGGATGATCATGTTGATATCTGGATCAACATTGAACTTATTCCTGGATGAAAAAAATGTATTCAAGTTCAAATTCAGGTACAGTAGACTTGTTGAAATCTTATGCAGCTGTTCACTAAACAATGTTAATCTTAACCCTTTCACTGCCACACTACAGAAGGTTAACCCTTTACTATAACACTACCGACGGTTAGCCGTAAAGGGTTAACCTTCTGTAGTGTGGCCGATGAGGTACTCAAAAAATTGAGCGCCCTCCAACCTAACAAGGCCACTGGCCATGACAACATCCCCTCCAAATTCCTCAGAGACGCAGCAGCCGCCATCACCCCAGTCATCACACACATAATAAACCTCTCTATAAAACAGGGGCACGTCCCCAAGGACTTCAAAATTGCGAGAGTGACCCCTCTACACAAAAAGGGCAGCAAATTAGACCCAGGCAACTACCGCCCTGTTTCTATTCTTACCTCCATCTCGAAAGTCATGGAGAAAATAGTCTACGAACAGGTCGAAAAGTACCTGGCGGAAAAAAACCTAATCTACGAATTCCAATCTGGCTTCAGAACGTCCCACTCCACTGACACATGCCTCCTCTATTTGAACGACCACATCAAACAAGAGGTGGACGCTGGCAAATACTGCGGCATGGTCATGCTGGACCTACAAAAGGCCTTCGACACTGTCAATCACTCCATTCTAATGGACAAGCTAAAAGCAATTGGTTTTGATAGCCTATCAGTGAGCTGGATGCAATCCTACCTGGAGGGGAGAGAACAGATGGTAGAGGTAAACGGTACTCTATCCCCCCCCCTCACAGTGAGCTGTGGTGTTCCACAAGGAAGCATACTAGGACCGCTACTCTTCCTAATTTATGCAAATGACATGTCGTCAGCCTGTGACTGCAACTTGTTCCTGTTTGCGGACGACTCAGCCCTGCTGGTCTCTGACAAGAACAAATTGCAGGTTGAAAAAACCCTCAGCACGGAACTAGGCAAAATCTGCATATGGCTCGCTGATAACAAACTATCATTACACATGGGCAAAACAGAGTCCATTCTCTTCGGTTCAAATAACAAACTCAGCAAGACCGACGGCTTCTCAGTTACAGTGGGTGACAATATTGTCACAAGGAAAGACGAAATTACCTACCTGGGTTCCATCCTAGAGGCAAATCTTTCCTGTGACAAAATGGCATCCAATGTAATAAAAAAAGTCAACCAACGAACTAGATTCTTGTACCGGATCTCCTCTCTGGTAAACAAGAATACCCTGAGGACTCTGGCAGGAGCACTCATTCAAGGGTACTATGACTATGCGTGCACCTCATGGTACCAAAGCACCTCAAAGGCGCTTAAAACAAAATTACAAACATCACAAAACAAACTGGTCAGACTACTACTTGACCTGAACCCCAGAACCCACCTCACCCCTGCCCACTTTGCCAACCTAGGATGGCTTAGAGTAGACGACAGAGTACAGCAACTTGCAATGGGCCTGGTCTACAAGATACACTATACGACCGGGGTGCCCATGTACATGTCAAAATACTTCCCAAAGGTCAGTGAATACCACAACCACTACACCAGAGGAAGCTCAACAAATCATGTTAAACCCAGATTCGGCTCAAACAAGGGACTAAACACGTTTCGCAATTATGCCACAACAATGTGGAACGCCCTACCCAAAGCTGTAAAGGAATGTGAATCCCTGCCCACATTCAAAACCGCCCTTAAAGAGCACCTACGGGAGGCTGCAATTCAAAACTGGCCACCGTAAATGCCCAAAACCCCCACCACCTCCTAATAGACAGTCTCCTCCCCACCGCATGTATATATTCCCTCCCCGCCGTATGTATATTCCCCTCCCACCCACCCACCCCCTCCTAAATGTACAGTCCCCTCCCCATCATATGTATATACTCTGTCAGGATCTAGGGGTAACAGTACTGTATATTTGAATACCGCCTATGTCACAAATGTATCAGTACTAAATACCTATATGTCCCTATGCTATAAATGTCATGTATGTTGTGTATGTCATAAATGTCTATATGAATTGAAAATGGGGGACCCTGATGGAAACAAGACAAACGTCTTTCTCAGGTCTGCATCCCCTTAACAATTGTATGTATTGAGCCGTACTGTATTGTACCCATTCTGCAATCTGTTAAATAAAGTTTTCATTCATTCATTCAAAGGGTTAACCTTCTGTAGTGTGGCAGTGAAAGGGTTAACCTTCTGTGTATTGTCGCGGTGAAAGGGTTAACCATTTGGTAGTGCGGCAGTGAAAGGGTTAAAGATTAGTTCACGGAACCTACAGTATCTGTAATTCTTACAAAACAAAAATCCTTTTGAGTCGCTGTGAACCAATCGTGAGCCTAGAATATGTCTGTTAGCATAATTGCAGGCCCTGCCTTTGTAAACAACGACAATGAATATAACTGTTCAGGTGTCTTTCAAATAGAGATCCAGGGATCCAATTGTCCAACTTTTGTAAGAAAATATACCTTTTTCCACTTCTCTGGCTCGCCCCAAACTAAATAATGCACCTTTAGTAGTTCTGTTCTGAATTTTAGGAAAATAACCCCCACACCACCACCACCACCACCACAAGCAGACATACCCAGGGGTCCCACAGAACATTATTGAAACCCCAACTTAAAAATAAATCAATATTTCAGTTTCAGTGCCAGAGGGCAAGCTGATTATGAGGGCTATGTGGAGCACGTAGTAAAATGTGAGTATGTAGTAAGCTACATGACTTTAAGCTACATTACTTTAAGCTACATGACTTAAAGCTACATGACTATTTGGAGCTAGTCAACAACATGCACGTAGTAAACTACATGCCTATTTGGAGCTAGTCAACAACAAGTACTTACACAGGAAAATTCGCAGAGTAAAATTTACTCAAATTGAGTAAAATTTTGCTCCCAAAAAGACAGTATTGGCTCCGAGTCAAAATAGAGTCAAATTGACTCTTGTCAGAGAGTTAAATCTTCAGAGTTATTTCTACTCCATTTAGTGTTAACATTTAACTCTACAAAATGCCAATTTGCTCCATTTAGCATAAAGTAAAAACAACTCTAACATCATTTCACTCAACACAGAGTTGTATTTTACTCCGTAGAGTTGTGATTCCATCAATAGAGTTGTATTTGACTCTGTATAAGAGTAGTAATTGCCTCAATATAGAGTTATTTTTCACTCAATATAGAGATATTTTAAGTTATATTTCACTCAATATAGAGTGGTATTTTAATCAATATAGAGTTATATTTCACTCAATAGAGTTATATTTCACTCAATATAGAGATATTTTAAGTTATATTTCACTCAATATAGAGATATTTTAAGTTATATTTCACTCAATATAGAGTGGTATTTTAATCAATATAGAGTTGTAATTCCCTCAATATGGAGTTGTAGTTCACTCAATATAGAATAGATTTCACTCAATATAGAATATCATATTTCACTCAATATAGAGTGGTATTTTAATCAATATAGAGTTGTAATTCCCTCAATATGGAGTTGTAGTTCACTCAATATAGAATAGATTTCACTCAATATAGAATATCATATTTCACTCAATATAGAATTAAATAATAATTTACTCTGGAATAATACATTTAAAATAAACGGGGTCAAAGCAGAAATCAGTATTTAACAATGCACTTTTATTTGCAACAGGCATATCCTTTGGGATGCAAACAGCTTTACAACAGCGTGTGAACAAGAATCATTACTTCAAGGGGCGATCGATAGAAAAAAAGGTCATTAATAAAATAAGATTGATCAATAAGCTTGTGCAATCTTGTTTTGTCTTCAGTTGCCAAGAAATTTGAAATTCCTAGTACCTTGGACTTAAAGGTCTATGATGACTTAAAACACTGAAGTCGACAAGGAGGCGTTTCAGTTTGTTATAAAGAAACCAGACATGGGTGTGTTGGAGATTTGTTCAACCCAAGTTGCTTATTAACATGGAGCCTATAGCCTCATCCAAAATGTCACACAGGTACTGTATATGTTTGTACTTTGAAATGATCTTTGTTTCTATACGCCCAATGTAATGTAACATAGTAAAAAAAAATAAAAAAAACGCGTCTGAGGAAGAACTTGCTTGGTGTGGATCCTTCCTAATCTAATGTAATCTTTTTACATTACACTTGTCACAAACATTCCTCTCTTGCTAATCACACTTGGTATATGTCTACGTGATTGTTAGATTCAGTGAGCCCCTCTGCAAACAACTCCATTATATACAAAAATCACCATGACTTCAAGGCTTCATGGGGAGAGTAATCGATAGAAAAAAGGTCATAAATAAAAGACAATTACATTTTGGCCTATGTAAAGTGACAGCAGCATCTGTACACCCTTTTAAAAAGGGATAGCTCACCCAAAAAAAGAAATCTATCAATTACACACCCCATGAATCCTTGAATTCATGGAGATTTGTTTGTTTGTCGCATTCCTGAGCCAATAATTCAAGCCAGTCATCAAATTATTGGCTCAGGAATGCAACAAAAAGAAATCACCATGACTTCAATTAAGGCTTCATGGGGAGAGTAATCGATCAATTACATTTTGGCCTCTGTAAAGTGACAGCAGCATCTGTACACCCTTTTAAAAGGTGATAGCTCACCCAAAAAAATAAATCTATCAATTACACACCCCATGAATCCTTGAATTCATGGAGATTTGTTTGTTTGTCGCATTCCTGAGCCAATAATTCAAGCCAGTCATCAAATTATTGGCTCAGGAATGCAACAAAAATAAATCACCATGACTTCAATTAAGGCTTCATGGGGAGAGTAATCGATCAATTACATTTTGGCCTCTGTAAAGTGACAGCAGCATCTGTACACCCTTTTAAAAGGTGATAGCTCACCCAAAAAAAGAAATCTATCAATTACACACCCCATGAATCCTTGAATTCATGGAGATTTGTTTGTTTGTCGCATTCCTGAGCCAATAATTCAAGCCAGTCATCATATTATTGGCTCAGGAATGCGACAAAAAGAAATCACCATGACTTCAATTAAGGCTTCATGGGGAGAGTAATCGATCAATTACATTTTGGCCTCTATAAAGTGACAGCAGCATCTGTTCACCCCAAAGAAATAAAAGAAAACTAATAGTGTTCATCCCCAGTGCAATAGTTCAAGAGCTTAGTGATTTTCTCTTTTCCTTTTTTAAATCACAGGAAACAGTATGGAACAATAAATGAGCTTGAATCGTCATCACTGTATGACATCTGTATATCGAATGCTTTGTAAAACAAAAGCTCTTTGACATCAACTACATGAGGTCCATCTGTAGTACACACAACTTTAAATGCATAAAAATGGTCATCCAGAAACACGGTTTGTAGTGCAAATGTAAACAACAGTAACCTCTCATCTTTAAGAACAACACGGTGGATTTTGTGAAAAACTGGAACCTCACTAAGAACTTTAAGACAAACAACTAAACCTGGACGATACATATTTCCATGGTGTTTGGCCCATCTAACATTTAACACCTTGGTGTCACTTGGTACCTGAAGAGTCTCCGCTATCTCACAGCCTCTGTCCATCACATTTAATGCTACCATTTTACTTGGACCAAGCACCAGTCTGTTGGGATCAAATGTCTTTGGTGTTTCTTTGCCCACGTTTTAGTTATATTTTTGAAGCTTTTTAGTTGTTTTTTAAAGAAATTATGCTTCGCTTCATAGCGTATGCACCAGACATGCAAAAGTGGTCCAATTTTACGAATACATGTAGGATAGTGCACCATAAAATGATGCTTTGGTAGTAGCCTCCTGTTGGGAAACAAATGCTTGAATAACCCGTGGTGCTCTGCAATCAAGTGTTTTAAATAAATAGTAATGCCAGTTGATAACCTGGGAGAAAATACAATATCTGCTATTTGAAGCAACAGCAGAAGCAAATACCAGTGTTGATCATTTGGACAAACCAAGTCTCCAAAGATAAGTGGTAGATTGCGAAGTAAACACCAAGATTGGATTGCATTTAACCCCAAGTCATTTGAGGTCTCTACTAACTTCAATGCAGGTGGCTTGTTGTTTTGTTCCAGGTAACCATAGTTAAAGCTCTTAATTCTCAAGTCTATTTCCTTTGATGTTGTGTAGTTTTTAATCAAGTGTAGTATTAGCAGTTTCATTTCATATTGTGCCACGCCCTCCAAGATATCATGCATAATATCGACAGAGAAATTGTCACATGTATTGAAGTACTGCAAGGAATTTAGAATGCAAGAACGTTTAACTCCCATCACATAGGGAAGACCAATAGTCGTCTCCATTTTTTGGCAGTGTTCTGCATGAAGTGCTCGAGTTCGCATAACTATCTTGGGTGAATCTTCTTTGAATTCTGTCTGAAAGTCCTCTTTCTCAGCAAGACAAAAGCGGCAACAATATCTGGCACTGAATGATTCTACGAAACCAAACAAACCGTGAATACCAAGGTTGTCACCTGTAACTTGGACAATAGTTCCATACACTGGCTGATCATACAATGGGACCTTAATTCCATCCTTCTCCAGTATTTTAATATCTTCCACAAGTGGAGCAAGTATTTTAGAAAAGCCGTGTGTTTTAATGTCTTGGGCATGGAATAAAGCGACCAAATGAATATTAAGCAGAATTGAGTTGTACTTTGGAGAAAAATTACGCAAGGTGAAATAGATTGCTCCTAATTTATGTATTCCCTTTTTACTCCCCAACGGATTCGCGCATTCAAAATCATCATAGAAAAGCTGCACCTGAATTGCATGCTTCTGTTTTGAAAATAGAGGATGACTCTTGAAAAACTCTCCATCACACAAGTCATTAAGAAGATCTTCTCTTAAACTGGAATCACTCTGCATCATCTCTTCTATATTAGGGTGTTTGTAAATAAAGTCTAATGTTTTCAAAAATTGGGATATAAACACATTTATCAGTAACAACAGCCTGATCCTAAGTTCCAGTAGTCCGATTGCGCAGGGTATCAAATCTTGTACCAAAGACATATTCAACTGGGTCTACCCTTCCCCACTTCTCTGTAAAATATTGCCTTCTCTTAGTTTCAGAATTTAAGATACAAAAAGGATTTTCAATTTCTTCAAAACACTGATCAATTTTACACTCAACCTCACTTTTGATAGGTTCCTGTAAAGATAGACACTGCTTCACATATTGTTTTGCTTGATTATGGATATCATCAACAATCACTTCCATTGAAGTTACCAAAGAGTTGATTATTGTTTCACCTACACCTGCCACTTTAAGTTCAGCTACTGTTGCAGCACAGCTGTCTACAAGACTATTATTAAGAAGGACTGGAAGGACTGGGTCAGAAGGGGCACTGCTTGATGGAAAGTCATCAACATAACTTTCAGCTAAATGTTCAGCTGTAGAGCGGCCTTCACCAGGATCATCACATGGTTGATGACGTGCTTTAAGATGCTTTCGAAACCCAGAAAAGGTGCCAAAGACATGTAAACAACCAGGCTGACCACATTTAAGACGAAGTGTCCTTCCTGAACAAAGTCCGTGGATCATCCTCAAGTGCATCATCAGTGAATTGGCATTTGCCTGAGAGTTTTTGCAAATGAAACACAACATCTTATCAAAAAACACTGGAGCATCAGAGGCCTCAAGATAAAATATCTTCTCAGTATCAAAAGTCTGTGCAGCATCAGAGGCCTCAAGATAAAATATCTTCTCAGTATCAAAAGTCTGTGCAGCATCAGAGGCCTCAAGATAAAATATCTTCTCAGTATCAAAAGTCTGTGCAGCATCAGAGGCCCCAAGATAAAATATCCTTTCAGTATAAAAAAGAAATCAGTGCAGCATCCAAGCCCTCATCTCTTTAACCCTGGGGTTGACATTAGTGGTAGCAGCATCGATCTTGTAAACGGCGGTTTGCAAGAAGTTGTACACATTGGCCAGATCCCGGTTGTACTGTATGAGGTACCAAAGACTTGTGAATCACACTTCTCTGGGGCCCCACAGCAAGTTTTATCAGGCCGATATCAGCAATTATGACGTCATCCCGATAAAAGTAATAATTTTTTTTTTTTTTTTTAACTTTTTTCTTTTCATGTCAACGTTCACAGGCACAATATATGCTTATTTAGGATTTGACTTGATTCAGCAACAAAGCAGTCTGGGCAATGGCAGGCCAAAAACTGTCGAAAATGTGGTTATTTGAAGTTTGGATTTTTTTCTTCTCACAACTGATGTACAGTAGGTAGATTACATTTTTAGAGACTAAAGTACAGAAAAAGGTACAGTTGGATACCGGTATCGATTCACAGGTACCGGTACCGTATCGGTTCAAATGTGAACGGCATCCCTACTGACAAAGCACAATACCTGTTGGTTTTTAGTTGTTCAGGGAAACACATTGTTAATGACATTGACGGATTGTGAATTTTGTGATCGACTCAAATTATATTTATTTGGAAAAATAAATATAGTCACTTTATTTGAAGAGTCAAAACTGTTCTCTTGGCTTTGTTTTGTTCATATAGTAACGCTCATGTCATGATAAATCTGGTTAGGTCAAAACTACAGGAATATACATAAAAAAATAAATAATTATAATACAATAAATATATATATCGGTTATTGGTATCGACCTTGAGGAGCAGAAAGTTATCGATATCGGGGTCAACAAATCAATATCGTGCACCCCTAGACAGAACAGTGATCCTTCTTATACTTTAATTTAACTGTAACTAGGGATGCTCGATATTGGCTTTTTTACCGATATACCGATATTGTCCAACTCTTAATTTCCAATACCGATATCAACCGATACCGATATATGCAGGGTTTCCCCCCCAAAAAACAGAATAATTTCAGGTAATTAACATTACATATGTCTTGTTGTGGAATTAACATAACATTATGCATACTTTTGACAATAAATAAAATCAGAATTTGTTCTTACTTGCCTGGGTAAATAAAGGTTGGTTATAGAACCTGTAACCTTACCTTTATGAACTTCACAAGGTAGTCAATGGCTTGTCTGGCTGAGAGCTTTCCCGGTCTCTTGTTGCGGCCCTGAGGTGATGGTGGCATGAGGTGGACAAGCAGCAAGAGGGAGGACATCTCACTGTCCCATCCTGAAAATACAAAAAATTAAATAAGAAAAATCAGAAATACATTTGACTAAAAGCTGTGTTTCCATTTGTTTAAAAAACAATTCACCCTTCCATTATTATATTCCTTTAATTCAAGCATACCATTGTTCAGTTCTGTTGTGGATTCAGCATTCTGAAGCAGATCTTGAAGGTCGCCGATCTGGGTGAGGCCACGGCTTTGTTCAAGGACTTTCTGCCTGCAGAAAGTAGGCCACTTCTCCAGGAACTTTGCAGAGATGTCATCACCAAACATCAGACTGAAACCCTGCATATATCGATATCGGTTGATACCGGTATTGGAAATTAAAGAGTTGGACAATATCGGTATATCGGATATCGGTAAAAAAGCCTATATCGAACATCCCTAGAAATTATATAACAAGAATGAACTATAAACATAATAATTGTTAGACTAGAAGTCTTTATTTGTCATGCAGTTTTAACACACACACGCAAGAGGGGCGACCCACAGGAACACACACACACATGCACTGAGTCGCCGATGAAATGTCTCTCTGCACTTTTCCCTGATGTACTTACATATCCCAAATTGCCCTGGGGATCGGCCAGGTATGGGAATAAGGCAGTGATGCCCTTTGCGTAGTCTTCTTTAACACGCCTTGAAGGACTCGTCCTACAGTGCACACACACACAAGTATGAGATCCAAACAAAAGTATTGCTGTGCCAATGCCTTCTGCACAATCTATGTAAAGCGCTTTGGATATAACCATTTATCATTTACCAATTCTGCAAAAAGGAGGATCTTAGTAAAAACCAAAAATGTGTATTGGGTGCGTAATGTTTAGATGACAACATACCCATGCTCTTTTGCCATGTGCGCAACCAATATCTTCACCATGTCGCGTCTTCTGGTATCCGTTAGGCTTTTTGTCCGAGCATAATCGGCAATGATCCTCTCTCCTCCAGGTGTGTCCCTCAGAATCTTTTCAGTCATCTAAGCGGGAGTAAAAAGGGGGGGGGGGGGACATGGATAGACAGTCATATTTTTAAGCATTGTTCCCACAGGCCCCTAAATTTGGTGGCCAAGTATATTTAACCCTTTCACTGCCACACTACAGAAGGTTAACCCTTTACTATCACACTACTGACGGTTACCGTCGGTAGTGTGATAGTAAAGGGTTAACCTTCTGTAGTGCGGCAGTGAAAGGGTTAACCTGCTGTTGTGCGGCAGTGAAAGGGTTAATGTGACAAATGTAAACCATGACCCCCCCCCCCCATTTTCTCCCCAATTGTACTTGGCCATCCCCATGCTACCCCTTTATCAGAGTCACCATCTCCATTTCAAACAGTCATATGCAAAGCTTACCAGAGTGAGACGAGTCAGGTCAGCACCGTTTCTTGGAGCAGGACTAGACTGCAAAATGATGGTGTCATCAGACTCCCCCTCATTGTCTGCACCAGAGCTGAGAACGGAAATGTGGCTGGAGTTGCTTGCAGAGGTGCTCACTGAATCTAACAATCATGTAGACATATAAGTGTGATTAGCAAGAGAGGAATGTTTGTGACAAGTGTAATGTAAAAAGGCCACATTAGATTAGGAAGGATCCACACATTACATTACATTGGGCATATATACAAAGATCATTTCAAAGTACAAAAATATACAGTACCTGTGTGACATTTTAGGTTAGCCAGGACACGTGTAGCCTTTTTACAACGCATCCGCGTTTCCGCCGCTCTGATTGGCCAGGTCATGTGACATGTGCGCCCAATAGCGTGTTTGCCCATTTCCGCGTCGAACAGCCTGCAAACTACCTGGCGTTCTATCGCCATGCTCTAAGACAAACTCTAACCTTAACCAACTTCGAAAGAGTGCCTAAGCTTAACCGGCGAAAGAACTTGCCATCACGCTCTAAGACAAACTCTAACCTTAACCAACTTCGAAGAGTGCCTAAGCTTAACCAGTGTAGAAACTTGCCGTCCCACGATTGCCGCTCATGTCACATGACCTGGCCAATCAGAGCGCAAAACGGGAACCCGGAAACGCGGATGCGTTGTAAAAAGGCTTCAAGCAGCCAGAACTGTATGGATGAGGCTATAAGGCTCCATGTTAGCAACTCACCTTCAGGATTTGGGTCTTGGGGTGAACAAATCTCCAACACACCCAGGTCTGGTTTCTTTAGAAGAAACTGAAACCCCTCGTCGTCGACTTCAGTGTTTGAGTCATCATAGACCTTTAAGTCCAAGGTACTAGGAATTTCAAATTTCTTGGCAACTATATAAAACAAGATTGCACAAGCTTATTGATAAATCTGTTGTGCAATTTATTTAATTTGTATTAATTAAAATGTCATAAAAATGGGATATTAAAATAGCCACTGAAAATTTGATCATATGAGGAAGATTGACAGCCTTAATTGACATACTTAACACCGGTTCCTGACAGGCAGCGAGCGAGCGAACTGGAGATGAAATCGTGCGCGACACTGTCCTGATATGAGGCGGCGCGTGTCCGGGTGTGTCTGTGTGTGTGTTACCTGGAAGCACACGGGGGCAAAGCAGTCTGCGATTCTTGACCAATAAAAAGTGTTTAGGGGCGGGACTCGGCCGCGTAATCGCTCAACTAGAGACACAGCGAGCGAATATTTGAGGGGGGAACGACATCGCCGCTCAGTTCGCTGTCGCTCGCGGCAGGTCAGGATAGTCTGATTGAAACTAATACATTTTAATCATTTTCGCAATCACGCTCGCTCGCGTCGCTGCCTGTCAGGAAGGGGTGTAAGACATTGATTGGTTCACTCTATCCTAAATAAAATGGATTGTGCTTTGTACTGTAGGCCTACAGCTTAAATTAACATGCAGGGAAATTATACCCAGTATGTTGTTGCATAGGGCAGTGGTTCTCAAACATTTCATGTCAAGGACCCCCCAAATTGACAATTAGCCCACAGACCCCCATTTGAAAAGATGTGCCATGGACCCCCATAAGACAATATTTGTACGGCTCTAGCAGTGATTCTCGACCATTTTAATTCCAAGGGCACCCATTTAATGGCATTTCTATCTTTGGGACCCCAATTTATATTGTAAAATCAATGTTAATTTAACTCTTGACGGTGTACAATGGACGTTGGGGTCCATTTGTACACCGTCAGAGTTACAGACCAATAAGGGTCCATTTGGTTCCTAACTATCAAGGCGGACGCCATTTTGAGAACCAACGGCACGCTGTGCAAAATGTTTCACTCACCACACCCAAAAAAGTTGTGAAGGTCAATTGGCCCTCAAAACAGATGAATTTCTGCCAGTCAATGTGTTTAACACGTACAGCCTGCATCTGATGGCAAATAAATAATAACAGTTACTAAGATGATATAGGGCACAACAACTCATGCATTATGAGGAGTGTTACAATTAGAAAATATTACAAAAGCACCATCTACAGTAAATTTTGCTGAGTACATTTTACTCAAACTGTGTAAAACATTACTCACTTGGGCTCAAATTGACTCAGTTTGAGTAAAATTTACTCTGTGAAATGTACTGTGATATAGGCTATCTAGTTCCACAAGTTTCCATTATATTATACATGGAGGCAGAGAACACACATAACATAACAGTGATGGAGCGTCTTTCACAAATCTAGCATGTGCACCCGTTAGCACGAGCGACAGTGAAAAGTGTCTGGGCGGAAACAAGCGATTGACAGTTTGGTTCCGCATTAAGAGTCAATCCACAATCTAGAGGCGAATTGTTGGGCATTCATTCAAATGAGTCAACCCAGTACAATGGTTCAAATAAACACTTGTTGAACCGAACAGTGCGTCAAATGAACTTGTTATGTCCATTTACCGCTAGTAAAACAGTCAACCTACAGCACATCGCGGCAAATTTACGTGACTCTATTTAGAGTAAAACACACGTTGTCTCTGCGACCGTTTCAGCAAAGTCCGCCAATATGTAACATATAATTGTTCCATCTCCTGTACTATGTCTACTTGTCTTGCATGTTCTTAATACGTCAGTTTTTGTATGGATATAGTTATATCACTACTTTTAACAACAGCCTACAGGCATGGTCTACATGTATGGTCTCAGGCCTATACAGGTATAGCCATGCAGGTGAAAATTAGCTTCTGGCTAACACTAGCTCATATACATTTTACATGAAAACCGACATGTTGATTAATGTGCACTGTCCCTGATAGCAATACTGTTGATAATTGAATACTCGTGTTGCACCGACATACCTGTTCTTAAGTTATTGTCCATATAACTGTAAAACATAGCGTGCCCAGCACAAAACGTAGCAGCTAACATGCTAACATCATCCTGCATGATAGATGGCTCTGTGGCTATAGCTGTAATGTTGCAAATTAGTTACACACATTGCTGTTTAATAAATTAACAAATAATAATAATAATCTTACCTGGTATTTGGCATCCAACATGATCCAAGAGAAGGAAAATATCGCTGTATTGCGGTCTTGCTGCTACCTGAGCTTGAAGCGACGACTTGCCGAGAGAGAAAGATGGCGTCGTCACCTTTGGAAATTATATGGATAGTAGGCGTGACCAATGCTGTATTACTCCAATAGAATCTCTTCTGGAACTTTACTCTCACTCTATTGGCCACAGGCAATGATTATGCACTAAATGGAGTAAATATGACTACTTGAGAGGAAAATAATAACTCCGTAATAATTACTCTGGGAAAATGACTTCCCAGTTTTTCCTGTGTAGTAAGCTACATGACTATTGGAGCTAGTCATAAACAAGTATGTACTAAGCTACATGACTATTTGGACCTAGTCAACAACAAGTACGTAATAAAGCAATGGCTTCCACACAGGCCAAAAGTCATCCACATAAATTGTTAATGTCAAATCAGTGACGTTGAGTTATTACAATCATTTCAGTTTAACTATGAATCTTCCCATATGACATCCTGACCCCAAGTCTGGGATAGCCTCCCTCTACCCAGTTCCCTTCCACTGCATATCCCCCTCATCACGGACTGCATTTACAGCACTTCAAGTCGCTTCACGACTTACGGCTCACATTCACCCGTTCACCCACTGACGGCCCTTGGCTGCCTCCCGATCCTCCGCTAACCGTGCACCCTGTGTCCCCTCATTAGACTACGCTTTGTCCCCTTTGTGTGTCCCTCCGCTGCACACGGCCCCGCCGGCCACTCCGGTTACACCGTAGACACACATCAAAGGACAGAGTGTCTATAAACATCGGTTCAGTCCGTCAGCGCTCCTCTTTGTCCTCCTCTTCATGCCGTGCCGTTGCAGGACAATGGCCCCCGGGTAGACAATAAAGGACAGTTAGGCTAAGCAAGCTTCACCTGTGACACAGGGTCAGTGCTGAGGTAATAAAAAGGGGACGAGATAAATGACAAAGGTGAGGCAGGTCATCAGTAGGGGACGGGGTGATACGGGTGTGATGTCACAGACACACAGGAAGTGCCCATTTCTTATTCAGGCTTAGTAATGAAATTAATTGTGAATGATGAAGTAGCTAATATTATACGTCTTTTCTTTACTCCCATAGTTAGCATTGGGCTGGAGGAAGCAGGTGAGTGTGATGTCACTATCATAATAAGAAGAAAAAGTCTTTACCCTCGCCAAATCCCCCCCCCCCTCCCCACACTTTCATGTGTGTCCCCAATTACTGCAGGATTAACACCCCTGTAAAAGATGACATTAGAGAGAAAGAAGAGATGGAAGAGAACTGAGGAATGAGATAATATGGCATTTTATACATTTAAAAAAACGTTATTGTTATTATTATAAAAAAAAAATAAGGAAGTGATTAATACCTGAATTGATAATAATACAAAAACAACACAATGAATACCTCAAAACAAAAACATGATGGCTGCCTTTTTGTTTTGTTTTTTATTGCAGGCATCGAAGATGAAATAATTCACGAGAAGCAAGAGAGGGGAGGAGAGAGGGAGAAGGAGAGAGAGAGAAAGAGGAGGGGAGGACACGCAAAGAGAAAAGGCACCTCGAGAGCAGCGGGGGAGGGGGAGGAGGAGGAGGAGGAGGAGGAGGAGGAGGAGGAGGAGGAGGGGAAGGAGCCAGAGGATCAGAGAGCAGAGAAAGAGAAGGGCAGGAGGAGGAAGAGAGGGAAGGGAGGTGGAAAAGGAGGAAGAGAGGGAGACAAGGAGAAGGAGAAGGAACGGGCACAAGTAAAGAATGGCAGGACAGCGAAACACAAGAAGAATCTCAAAAATGAAAGAACCAGAAAAATGGAGGAGGAGGAGGAGAGAGAGGAGGATGAGGAGAGAGAGGAGGATCAGGAGAGAGATGCCAAGCTAGGGAGGAAGAAGAATGGACGTGCCAAAAGAGAAGAGAGGAAAGAAGACGGCGCTAAACAAACACAGAGGGAGAAAACCAGGGACGTGAAAAAGAAGATGCACAAGAAAAAAGTTGAGACAAGGTACAGGAATTTACCTCAAGCCCCGGCCTCTTTTCTTGATACTCCAATCCCTCTGACAAACTGATCTGGTTAATTACAACATCCATCTCAGCTGGCTATAATTAAAAAAAGACATACTCAAAAAAACACATACTTTTCATATTTATCTTTTCATATTTCTGTTTGTAAAATGCAGCAATATAAAACACAATTTTCCTCTTTCTCTCAGTTCAGAGCCGGAGTCAAGTGAGGAAGATGAGGATGGTGGGGATGATGATGATGATAAGGAGGGTGAGGAGAAGGAGGTGAAGCCAGAGTCTCTGACTCCGGAGGAGCTGGAGAAGCTGAAGGAGGCGGTGGACGAAAGGAAGAAACTGATACAGATGTTGAGAGGAAAACGCTGGCCCATGAAGAAGAAACTAACTACTTTACGGTAGCTCCATTATTCTACCTGACGGGAGTTCAAAGTCACCATAACAGTAATTACAGTGTTTCAAAATGAAGCCTTGAGATGATTGGCTATAAGAAATGTTCTGAACGATCATTATACTTACAAATGTATAATTAATCCAAAGGAATTAGCTATTGGGGTATGCTTTTTTCAAAATTGAGTTATAAGTGAAATTGAACTTCTATGTGTTTTATCTTGTGACAAAGTTTCAGAGTTTAATCGTGCTCTGTTTTAGAGAAAAAGGGTATAAAGAATTGCAGTAACTACAAAATCAGTAGATCAGTGAACAGTTTCACTGTTTTACTGTTTTTAAATGTACGGAGTGTAAATAACACTAAAATATAGCTACAGCTTTCAAGATATCGCTCATCTGAATACTTGAAGAAAAAAATTGTGGACCTGTGTTGTTGAGCAAAAGAGCTTATTACAAGAAGCTGTTTCAAATGCCAGATGGAAACCTGGGAACAGAAGAATCAGTTCCTATGAGGGCTTGATCTGTAACTCCCTCCAAATGAATCCCACTTTCTATTGCAGGGAATCTCAAGAATTTGTGGAAAAATATGAGGGAGCTTTGGGAAAAGGGAAAGGCCGAAAGCTATACGCATACAAGGTTATGATGACGAAGGTGAGGACGCTGCTACATACTCGCATACTTGTTTACTTACAAAATGTGTTATCTTTGATCTTACCTGTATTCTGTCTCTTAGAAATGGATGAGGTTCCAAAGGGACTTTGAGAACTTCAAAACTGCCTGTATTCCATGGGAGATGAAAATCAAGGAGATTGAGAGTAGGTTCAGTTGGGAACATAATACTCTACATTCTCTTCATTCAGTTTCTGTAAATTAACAGCACCATGCATTGAATCCTGGAGAGAAAATACTTCAAAGGGAAGCAAAATTAATGTTCAATAATAGTCTTGAAGAGCTAGCATAAACGACAAGCACTCTGTTTTGACATCAGCCTTCCTCTGGAGTGTGTTTGTCATGTGCTGACTGTCATGTGCCTCTTAGCAAACGCCCCCAAAATTGGCCATTTTAGTTTTAGTTTTTGAGGACTGCATACTTTTTTTGCAAACCAAAACAACATACTTTTATACTTATACTGTAGCACATGCATGAGCCATGGTCTCTTTTGAAAGAGGACATTCTGAAGTTTCTGATTCCAGAAAAAATATTCACTTTTAGTGCTAACGTAATAGGTCTGAACTTGACTTGTAGAACAACTTGTTACTCAAGTTTTTCTGTAGTAGTTAGTTAGTAGTCCAGAGGTAGTATTTCCCCAGAAGGTGGAATGGCTTACAAACCCAGACGGAGCCATAGCCTGAAGCCTTATGTAGTACATATCCAAATTTCATAAAGATCCATTCAGAAATGAGTGATTAGGAGTGATTTTGGTAAACTGTGTACAAAGAAAAACTCAGTTTTCTCATAGACTTAAATTAATTTGGCTTCCTGTTAAAGAATTTAGTTGTTCACCTAGATCCCTGATTCACACATCCCCACATGGGGTATCATTGGAAGCCACACTCATTGGCTACAATGATCCACAATCATTTTCGAGATCGGATCTAGATTGATGGAACTACTGCAGCCTGAGTCGGGAGTGGTATTTTGCGCAATACCGTGTACTTTGCACAAGCCTCAAATACCGGCATGTAACTCTAGAACCGCTAAACATATTCTGTCAAAATATGCACACCCAAGCCACTAGGGGTTGCCAAAGTGACGGTGGGCAAATCGTCCTAAAAAGGTCCCTGATACATATGGGCTGTCGCAGGCTAAGAGGAACATCGACTAGTAATTCTGCCTAAGTGTGTTTTACCTTTGAAGTGCTTTTTCTTCTTATAATAATTGTTTGGGGTGCATTTCAACTATTCATATTTAAAGGAACACACCAACATTATGAGGAATTATGAGAAATCCAGCTGCACGTTATCCTAGCTTAGCACAATGAATGGAAGCGGACAGTACCTGTAGCCTAGCTTAAACTCCGGGAGAGGTGCTAGTTGGCCAACGCCTAGGCTAACCAGTACTGTTCGATTCCATTCATTGTGTTAAGCTAGGCTGACTAACACAATGAAGAACACGGTAAGCTGATTTCCCATAATGTTGGCATGTTCCTTTAGAAAAAAGAAAAAAGAATAATATTGTTAGATGTGAAGCACCTCTATGACCAGAAACATCACCCAGTCAGTAATTATGTCAGTAATTCAGTCACGGTTAGCCACTCTGCCCATGTTAGCTTTGCATCGATGACACTGTGTCCTTGTGTTTGTGAAGACTCAACATGTATCACACACATTTCAGCTTCTTGTCCCACTTGTCCCCCTAATGATTTATCTCAACATGCTCATTATTCCCTCTGCTTCCTAGGTCACTTTGGCTCCTCTGTGGCCTCCTACTTCATCTTCCTGAGGTGGATGTACGGCATCAACATGATCCTGTTTGGTTTGACCTTTGGCCTGGTGATGGTTCCAGAGGTACAGGCCTTTATCTCATCTCAGAGGACGGTAGTTTGTGTTTTCTCTCGCCTACCCAACCTCTCAGTCTCATTCCGTAGGCATCCCATTGGTTGCTTTGTGCTTAAAGCAGGCCTGAACACAGACATGGCTGTGTCCCTGAAAAGGTCCAGTGAACGGGCCTTACCTAAACATGCTTAACTCATAACATATATAAAGCATTATGTTTATTGCAGGCCTCCATGGGCCTCCTTAGCAGCTGGGCCCCAGAAAGATAGAAATATACATGATTATATACAATGCCGACCCATAGGGGGGGGGGGGCCTTAAAGCAACCTTCACAAGTAATTGTGACGTTTATCTATTGTTTAAGTGATGTTTAACTATCACATGCTGTTGGCTCTTGTATCAGAGAAACTCCTTATTCAAGTTTTCAAGTTTCAAGTTTCTTTAATATTTGTCATACAGAAGTACAGAATACTTTTATACAAAATGCTTCTTACTGTTACGTTCCAGAGACTGTGCAAGACAAGATAAGTATGAAATAAAATAACATAGTAAAATTATTATTAAAGGTTGGTGTATGTGTGTGTGTCCGTCATGGGAGCACATCGCCAACATTCGCTATGAGGCGAGACAAGACATTTAGTCATTTAAAGGAAAATAAAAAAAATTGTACTATTGGGGACATTGTCACCAGGGCCTGTAATTATGTTGTATCCACTGTTTACGTTTATTCATGTTTTATATTGCCTATATTTATTGCCTTCCTATTACCCTGGCCATATCTGTACTTTCCCTCCCCCTTCCCCTGTGCTGCTATGGCAGCTGCATTTCCCCAAGGTGATCAATACAGGAATATATCATCTTATCTTAATTCGCTCTTTTGCCTTTCTGCCTTTCTGCCTTTCTACCTTTTTCTCCCATCCCCCAATTAATTCGTTATGCCAATTCCCTCCCTGGTCATTGCGGTACCCTATGGTCAGTCTGGGGAGGATGTAGACTACCACCTGTCAACCGCTTCTTTTCACCAGACAGCTAGGAGTTTCACTGGAAGAACATAACACGCGCAGAGGTTCATGCTATCTCCCCTTGAGCAGGCAACTCGACCGACCAGTAGGTGTTGCTAAGGCAACGACCAGGACTCATACCCCACCGGCTTCCCACCCGTGAACACTGACTTATTGTGCTCATAGGGACGACCAAGACAGGGGTACCTCTGCTGGGAATTTAACCTGTGTCTCTGTGGTGGTAGGCGAGTTCTTAAACCACTACACTACCCAGGCGCCCCCTAAAAATTGATATATTTAATTAAATGATGTAAACATTGTCAGAAGTGGAGTGACAGTGTTTCAACAGAGGGCAATAACAGACTGTGCCTATATGTGTCCGTCTCTTCCATCATGCTCTCTCTCCTTACAGGCATTAATGGGGAGACCATATGGCAGCATGTCCAGAAAAACTGTCCCTAGATCAGATGAGACCAATGCCATGGACTTCGCTGTCTTATGGGACTTTGGGGTCAGTGGTCTGTATTTGCAAGTGGTCTATCATGCTAACAGTGCCTTTTGATGTGTTCCTGTACAAGACATCTATGTATCTGGATCCTATCATGTCAGTTCAAAGAAACCCATCAGAACATGTGCTGCATGTTATTATGATGGATTTCAATGAAACAGCTGAGTACATCAGTGGTTCATGACAGCTCTTACCTTTGAGCCAAGAAACAGTTTCACCTCATCCAAACTGTGTATATGTGCCACACAGGGAATATAATGTATAGTTTACCTCATCCAAATAATGTATAGTTCAT
>NC_140174.1:136266582-136291582 GCF_963971535.1 Notolepis coatsorum | reverse complement strand
TTCTAGCTTGGTGGTATTGATAGTTGTGTTGTTGTGACTGAGATGCGAGCTATTTGTCTTATAGCGTGACTGCAAGTTCTTTCGACGGTTAAGCTTAGGCACTCTTTCAAAGTTGGTTAAGGTTAGAGTTTGTCTTAGAGCATGGCGATAGAACGCCAGGTAGTTTGCAGTCTGTTCGACGCGGAAATGGACAAAGAAATCAAGTACTGTCTTGTTGTGGTGCTAACAGCTAACAAGCTATATGGCAGATCGGATGCAGTCTGGACAGTGGACAGTGGTCTGGAACTCTGGATATACATCATCAACAGCGGATTATACACTTTATCAAGCCCACCACGTTTCAATTAAACAAAGTGAGTTTATGCTGTTGTGAGATGCAGCTATTTGTTGTTATCTCACACAGTACTTGTTGGCTATAACAAGCTATAATGGATGCAGTGTGGAGGGACATGCACAATGGACAATGCCATGGAGTGGATATATACTTTATCAAGCCCTGCTGCCTGCTCTGCTGTCAATTTAACAACAACAACAAGGTAGATTTGCAATACTCTGTCTTAGCTGGTGAGTCGTGATCTTTTTCTCTCTCTCTCTCTCTCTCTCTCTCTCTCTCTCTCTCTCTCTCTCTCTCTCTCTCTCTCTCTCCTCTCTCTCTCTCTCTCTCTCTCTCTCTAGCTATCGCTCTCTCTCTCTCTCTCTATCGCTCTCTCTCTCTCTCTCTCTCTCTCTCTCTCTCTCTCTCTCTCTCTCTCTCTCTCTCTCTCTCTCTCTCTCTCTCTCTCTCTCAGCCACTCAGCTAACGCTTCTCTCTCTCTCTCTCTCTCTCTCTCTCTCTCTCTCTCTCTCTCTCTCTCTCTCTCTCTCTCTCTCTCTCTCTCTCTCTCTCTTCTCTCTCGCTCTCTCTCTCTCTCTCTGCGTGTGTTTGGAGACGGAGCGAGTTTTGTTTCTAACTTTTCTATTTATATATTGTGTTTCAAGTTGTGAATTAGACTGTACTTTATTTGACTGGTTGTTGTGTGTTGTTGTAGCAACAGCTGAGCGACTCGTTCATAAGAGACGATTCATTGCCGTGAGCGTGAGTCGAATCGCTCACGTCTTGCCATGAGTCGGTTGCGTGGTACATGTTTGCAAAATGTTTTGGTATAGCGCCCCTAGTGGAGAAAAATCCAGCAGCCGCCACTGGGTGTTAGTTGGACAATGCCTAGGATAACAGGCCATGTCCGCTTCCATTCATTGTGCTAAGCTAGGCTAACGTGCAGCCAGATAGCTTTCTACTGAACACACAGAGAGGAAACTGGTATCTATCTCTCCGGAGAAAACGGTAAGCTAATTTACCAAAATGTTCTTTTAAACTATTCATCAGACCTCAACAGGTCTACATTGATACTCTATGACATGCGATATGCATTCAAGTAGTCTTCTTAATTGCATCTTTCTCCTGCTGTGTAAAAGCCTTCTTACTCTGAATTTGATGTCAGTGGGAACGTCCTGGGCCTGATCTTCAACCAAGGGATGATATGGTAGGAGACAGACATTCACATGACATTAGATGTAGTACTAGAAGACATGTTGTTATTTATCTGTCTTTGCATTTTACATAACCTTTTATACAACCAGCCTGGTATGTTAAGTTTGAACCTGAATCCTACCGTTCCGTTGTGGGGAGAACGTGTGATAATCAGACATAAAACTTCAATAAAACACCAGTTCGTTCTGTGTCTCATTGATTGATTGATTGATTGATTGATTGATTGAACATTTTATTAACTGATTGCAGAATGGGTACAATAGAGTACAGCTCATACATCAGGGTCCCCCATTTTCAATGCATCATATATGACATACACGACATACAGATACTGTATACTAGAGGAGCTTCTCGAGGGGAGAAGAGCTCTTGAGACAAGAACACGTGGCTAGGTTTCATGTCCTCCTCACAATAGAATGGTAGGATTAAGGTTGAAAATCAGCCTTTTATTAAGGACACATTTGTCTTTACAGTAGCTCGTCCTATATTGAACAAATTAATGACTCACGATACGCAGTATTTTCCAGTTGTCTTCCCCCATTCTCTTCTTCTCCATTCTATTCCAGGATGGGTGCGTTCTATGCCCCCGGTCTGCCGACCCTGAACGTCCTGCGTCTCCACGTGTCTATGTACCTGCAGTGCTGGGCTGTGATGTGCTGCAACGTTCCCCAGGAGAGGGTCTTCAAGGCCTCTGGCTCCAACAACTTCTACATGGCCATGTTGCTGGTCATCCTCTTCCTCTCCACCCTCCCTGCCATGTACACCATTGTCACCATCCCCCCTTCCTTCGACTGTGGACCCTTCAGGTAACGAGCCTGTTGGAGGATTTCACCTTCACAGTCTGGAGTTGAGCCTAGTAGCAAGGAGTCTCTATTAATTGCTTTTCCACTTTCTTTTAATTTGGGTATTTTACTGTAATTTGAAGTATTTGGCAACCATTGTTGCCAGACATTTACCGTGTTTTTTTTTCACAGTGTAGGTAACTTCACAAAGACTGAACCCAAACAAAGGCACAGGAGCACAAAGGTCAAACAGTTTTTTCTTTATTATAAGATGTACCTAATAATGAGGGGGAAAAAATCTATATGACTTTTGTGATCCAGTGTCTTCTTTGGGTTAACCCTCCTGTAGTGTTTGGGTCAAATCTGACTGATTTACTGATTTATCATCATAGATATTATGTTTTAAATTTGGACGCCTCACTGCCTCATGATATCCTCCACAAATCAACCACAACCACATATTCCCCCGTGATTGGTGTAGGGGGGGGGGGTGCATTATTGACACGAGGTAATCTGTCCCAAAAGAGGTAAAAAGTAAGGGGGTCAAAACATTTATATATCTTACCTGTAACGTCTTACCTGTAACTATATATAATAATGGAAGAGAATAAAGCAATACAGAATGACTGAGAACCTTACTAAATTATATTCCATTATATATCTGTCAGCGGGTACCTGAATGTTGTCTTTTCCTTTACATAAATAAAGGAAACATTTCTACAATAAATGGATGCAGAAAAGGCACAACTTGGTGCATAGAAGTACAGGAAATTAAGTGTTTGATGCTTAATGTCTATTCTTTGTATATTCACTGCAGTTATTCATGTTAACCACTAGTCTGAGATATTGTCTCTACAGCTTAAAAGGGCACAATTTGGTGATGATTAATGTTTTTTGTGTTGATGTAAGAGCAGTTAAAACAGACATCAAAGTAGGGGGGGGGGGGGGGGGGAACAAAGTCAAGTCTTTTGTGAAGTCACCCATAAACTCCTCGCTACTGGCTGCTCCTACACTCTGAGAGCACCAGGCCTCCTCCTCTGTGGAGAGGCTACTGGCTGCTCCTACACTCTGAGAGCACCAGGCCTCCTCCTCTGTGGAGAGGCTACTGGCTGCTCCTACACTCTGAGAGCACCAGGCCTCCTCCTCTGTGGAGAGGCTACTGGCTGCTCCTACACTCTGAGAGCACCAGGCCTCCTCCTCTGTGGAGAGGCTACTGGCTGCTCCTACACTCTGAGAGCACCAGGCCTCCTCCTCTGTGGAGAGGCTACTGGCTGCTCCTACACTCTGAGAGCACCAGGCCTCCTCCTCTGTGGAGGCTACTGGCTGCTCCTACACTCTGAGAGCACCAGGCCTCCTCCTCTGTGGTGTGGAGAGGCTACTGGCTGCTCCTACACTCTGAGAGCACCAGGCCTCCTCCTCTGTGGAGAGGCTACTGGCTGCTCCTACACTCTGAGAGCACCAGGCCTCCTCCTCTGTGGAGAGGCTACTGGCTGCTCCTACACTCTGAGAGCACCAGGCCTCCTCCTCTGTGGAGAGGCTACTGGCTGCTCCTACACTCTGAGAGCACCAGGCCTCCTCCTCTGTGGAGAGGCTACTGGCTGCTCCTACACTCTGAGAGCACCAGGCCTCCTCCTCTGTGGAGAGGCTGACGCAGGTGAAATCTGTTACAGTCCCCTCACCACAGTGTCCTCTGCAGTGGGAAGAACCGCATGTTTGATGTCATCCAAGAGACCCTGGAGTCAGACTTCCCAGCCTGGTTCAGTAAAGCGTTCAGCTACGTCTCCAACCCTGGTCTGGTGCTGCCCTTCCTGCTGCTCATGGTGTGAGTCACACTGTAGAACCTCTCAACAAACATACTGTATGTTAAACATTTTCTCAAGGCACGTGGCAGGTTGCTCAGCAGAACCCCTTTAGTCTGAAGTTCTAAGTTCTAATGGTGCTGATCATATGATGTATATAGTCCAATAAGATCGTTGATAGCTCCCATGAGGGGTTATGCTAATTATAAAAATGAGGATGATAAAGATTTGTTTTTCTTTATTTCATCTGTCAGGTTGGCCATCTATTACTTGCAGTCCACATCCAAAAGTTACAAGGAAGCCAATGTGGAATTGAAAAAGAAACTGCAAGCTGTAAGTCTTTCATTTGATTTATTTTCATTTTGTTCTAGTTTATGAGCCTCTCCTTTCTGTACAGTAGGTGCGCTAACATCATTGCTCCACCAGAGAGAAGTAGAGTAACATTCCCAGCAACTGCAATACAGAAGTAGCCAAGGGAACAGAAGGAGGCTAAACATTTTGTGAAAAGTGAACGCTTGTGATGTAATAAAAAAAACAACAATCTTATCATCAGTATATCTTATAGCTTTCTGCAGTAATCACACACTGGACCTGGTCAGTTGGAGCAGTGGACGAAAGATCATCACCCCGGGAATTCTTATATTCAGTCCTATCTACCCATGCCTTCAAGTCAAGAGAGAAGAGAGTCAAGAGTTTTTATTTGTCACAGCATACAAGTATACAGTGAAATGCGGGGGGTCTTGCCCGCAACGATTGTGCATAATACAATAATACAATAATAAGAATCCAATAGGATGAGAATGCGACATTTGTGCAATGCCTTTGCCCAGTTTTCCTTTCTGTGTGGATAGATATAAAGGTCAGGTATTTCAAAACTGACAACAGTGGTTTAGTTTAGTTTATTAGGATCCCCAATTAGCATTGCAGAAGCTATTCTTCCTGGGGTCCACAAAAAACTTACATTGTGACCTTGCAACATAAAGTAAACAGGACAAAGTACAAGTGTACACAGACACAGACATGACACTTACATCATAACATAATAGCGTTACAACTTGTAAGTAATCAGGACAAAGAACTATAGACTAGTATACACAAACACGCACACACACACACACACACACAAACACACACGCACACAAACACACAAACACACACGCACACAAACACACAAACACACACGCACACACACACACACACACACACACACACACACACACACACACACACACACACACACACACACAGGACAAGCTCCATGTCTTGCCATGCCATGTACAGTGGATGATATGTACAGTGGATGACAGTGGATGGCATGTACAGTGGATGACAGTGGATGGCATGTACAGTGGATGATATGTACAGTGGATGACAGTGGATGGCATGTACAGTGGATGACATGTACAGTGGATGACAGTGGATGACAGTGGATGATATGTACAGTGGATGACAGTGGATGACATGTACAGTGGATGACAGTGGATGACATGTACAGTGGATGACAGTGGATGACAGTGGATGATATGTACAGTGGATGACAGTGGATGATATGTACAGTGGATGACAGTGGATGACATGTACAGTGTACAGTGGATGACATGTACAGTGGATGACATCTACAGTGGATGACAGTGGATGACATGTACAGTGGATGACATCTACAGTGGATGACAGTGGATGACATGTACAGTGGATGACAGTGGATGACAAGTACAGTGGATGACAGTGGATGACATGTACAGTGGATGACAGTGGATGACATGTACAGTGGATGACAGTGGATGACATGTACAGTGGATGACAGTGGATGACATGTACAGTGGATGACAGTGGATGATATGTACAGTGGATGACAGTGGATGACATGTACAGTGGATGACAGTGGATGATATGTACAGTGGATGACAGTGGATGACATGTACAGTGGATGACATGTACAGTGGATGACAGTGGATGACAGTGGATGACATGTACAGTGGATGACATGTACAGTGGATGACAGTGGATGACAGTGGATGACATGTACAGTGGATGACAGTGGATGACATGTACAGTGGATGACAGTGGATGACATGTACAGTGTACAGTGGATGACATGTACGGTGGATGACATCTACAGTGGATGACAGTGGATGACATGTACAGTGGATGACAGTGGATGACATGTACAGTGGATGACAGTGGATGACATGTACAGTGTACAGTGGATGACAGTGGATGACATGTACAGTGGATGACAGTGGATGACAAGTACAGTGGATGGCTCGTCAGTCTCGTGTGACCCGTCCCACCTCGACCCCCACAGCAGAACGAGGAGACCAAGAAGAAGAACAAACGAGCGGCGCTGAAGGCAGCCGTGGACCTGGAGGAGGCCGGGGTCGCTGCCTCCACAGCAGAGCAGCAGAGGAACAACAACGCCTCTCAACAAGCCCACAGGGGTGAGAGGGCATCTTCAGTTCCTCTGGGAGGGAGTACCCCAGACGGAGTACCACGCATGAGTCTGCTTTCAAGTTTTTAAGAGGAACAATGTTTTCAAACTTTATTATCCAAAGATGATAAGTTAGAGTGTTGTGTTCCCTCATAGTTAAAGACAGTAGAGGTTGAGTACTTTATTATCTAAAGATGATAAGTTAGAGTGTTGTGTTTGTTCTTAGTTAAAGACAGTAGAGGTTGAGTACTTTATTATCTAAAGATGGTAAGTTAGTGTTGTGTTCACTCATAGTTAAAGATAGTAGAGGTTGAGTACTTTATTATCTAAAGATGGTAAGTTAGTGTTGTGTTCACCCATAGTTAAAGATAGTAGAGGTTGAGTACTTTATTATCTAAATATGGTAAGTTAGAGTGTTGTGTTCACTCATAGTTAAAGACAGTAGAGGTTGAGTACTTTATTATCTAAAGATGATAAGTTAGAGTGTTGTGTTTGTTCTTAGTTAAAGACAGTAGAGGTTGAGTACTTTATTATCTAAAGATGGTAAGTTAGCGTGTTGTGTTCATTCATAGTTAGACATTAGAGGTTGAGTAAATATCTAAAGATAAGTTAGATGTCAATGTTTTGGTTTGATTGTTTGTACTAGTAACGTTAATGCTAGCAGAATAGACACAACGTGAGGTAATCACCATCCATTCCAAGATGGTAAGTTAGTGTTGTGTTCACTCATAGTTAAAGATAGCAGAGGTTGAGTACTTTCTTGTGATACATCATGTTCATACTCCAAGTGATGTAGGTTAACTTTAATACTGCAAATACATGGGCCGTCCACAGCATTTAAAAACTGACTTATATGGTTCTTCAGTGCAAGGGTTAAATGTGTCTTCTGCCACTCAGTTGTTCATTCATCCACTGCTTTTGTCTCTTCTCTACCTTGTCTGTCTCTGTCTTCTCAGTCCCCGCTCCCCCTTCTCTCTCTCTCTCTCTCTCTCTCTCTCTCTCTCTCTCTCTCTCTCTCTCTCTCTCTCTCTCTCTCTCTCTCTCTCTCTCTCTCCACTTATCCTCTTTGCCTATACATTTTCCATTCCACTGCCCCCCCCCATTGCTCCCTACCTCACAGACAGAGGAGAAGAGGACTATAGCGGTGGTCAGAGGTTGCATCATGGTAAGAACGGAGGTCAGCCCCCTCCTCCTCTCAGGAGCCCTGCCCCCAGGACCTATCACCATGGTAACCATGGAACAACCGGTTACCTGCCCGGCAACCCCCGGCAACCTGCACCTAAGATGCACAGGGTTCCAAGCATCCAGAGACACTGAGTGAGAATGACTGTGAAATGTGACCCATACTCAAGCACTTTATGGAGGAACTCACGTTTATACTGTATGTACACGGGGTACAGATAATACATGGAGTTTATACTGTATTACACTGGGTACAGATAATACATGGGGTTATACTGTATTACACTGAGTACAGATAATACATGGAGTTTATACTGTATTACACTGGGTACAGATAATACATGGGGTTATACTGTATTACACTGAGTACAGATAATACATGGAGTTTATACTGTACAGTATGCAAACTGGGTACAGATAATACATGGGGTTATATGTACAGTACACTGGGTACAGATAATACATGGGGTTATACTGTATGTACAGTACACTGGGTACAGATAATACATGGGGTTATACTGTATGTACAGTACACTGGGTACAGATAATACATGGGGTTATACTGTATGTACAGTACACTGGGTACAGATAATACATGGGGTTATACTGTATGTACAGTACACTGGGTACAGATAATACATGGGGTTATACTGTATGTACAGTACACTGGGTACAGATAATACATGGGGTTATACTGTATGTACAGTACACTGGGTACAGATAATACATGGGGTTATACTGTATGTACAGTACACTGGGTACAGATAATACATGGGATTATACTGTATGTACACTGGGTACAGATATTACATGTGGTTCCTCATTTGGTAGCAGTTGCTCTAGTTTGACCTCAAAATGTGGAATGAAAGCATTATTGCACTTTGTAAACAGACAGCATTTTATAAAGCAACTTTTATAGAGGGACAATGGATTGGATATTATTCTTTTGTGGTTTACTCATCCCAACATACATTTTATATAATTATTATACAAAATTGTATACTGTTATCACGTGTTGCATTTACAGGTCTTCTAACCTTTATCGTGTTATTTGACCACCAGTGAGCACTATTACATTTTTAGCAAATAAATGATGTGATTTATCCACACTGATTGCCAGTCTGCACATAATCCGCCTCTTACAAATGTTCCAAAAGTTCCACCTTATAATAATATGAACCCAGCTGCTAGCGCATATCTGATATTGCTGTTGGCCGGCTGCAGCTAGCCAGCCAGTCACACTGAGGACGGTCAAAGAGATCACTTTCCCCATTGTACAGTAGATAGAGGATCACATGTAAGTGTCAATGAAGTTAGTAACCTGAGGAATGTGTTTAGTTCACCGCCGGTTCAGCAACAGGTCAGCTGACTAGTCTTCACTCCACCGTCTTCACTCCACAGGAATCCACTTCTCTTCTACTTCGACCTTCACGAGGACTTCACTTGGACTTTCTTCTTGCCGCGGGACCAAGGCTCATTGAGATAATATTAACCGCTGTGGTCATGTGGTACCTGAGGACAATCCGGAACCCATTTTGGATTCTAATAATATCCATAATACGTATTTTCCCTTTCGGTCTATGTAAAGTATGTCAGACGTTGAGTGCAGCTGCGCCAGCTCCTGTGTGACTCAGGGCCCTGTTTCCAGTGGACGGCTCCAGGTACAGGTGTGAATGCACCCAAGACGCATTGAGATCATTGCATTGAGGTGGTCTGGGCCACATGAGGCCACTTTTAGCAGTGTGTGCGCGCATGCATCCTGGGCCACATTGAAGGACCGTCTAGTCGACCATGCGTTGTGTCCTCTGGGGTCTTGTGGCTATTACACCTTTTTCTATGAACTCAGAGAAGGAGAAAGTATCTGCTCTCCCTTTCTTCTTCCTTTTTCTCATCTCCAATTGGTTCTCAAATTGCACAAGCTGGCTTTATCCACAATGTCTGAATGTAGTCAGAATCCTCTATTAGGCTACTATAGCTAATGCTCTCGTCGCTCCCCTTTGCAGCCCCAATGCGTTTTCATAATCACAAGCATCCCCAAAACAATTACCGTTTCACACCAAGGACGAATTTACACGCAGACGACCTGCAGTCTTTCCAAAGGGGTCCGATTCGCTCTGTGCGCAAGCTCCCCACTCAAAATAATTTGTGTGAGCACAACTGCAAAAAAGCTAGAGGCGACCTGGAGTATGGAACGAATGCGCAAGGAAAACGCTGTGAGTTTATGAGATGGGCCTGATCAGCTTTTGTAGACAGCTGTCGTCGGTGGAGACACTCACTGGTCTCGAGACCCCTCAAGACCCCTCCGCTCTACATCCTCTGGCCGCCTCAGACCTCATTTGATCATTGTTACTCAGCTGAAAGAGTTGTACCCTTCCTGCTGACTTGTCATACACTAGAACTTGTAAGTCGCTTTGGATAAAAGCGTCAGCTAAATTACCAAATGTAAATGTATTGCTTGGAAATACAGTTTCTGCTAATTTCAGCATTCTGTGGCTTATAGGTATCATCACCAATACATTACCTGCATCGTGTTTCCCATATCTCCCCGGCTTTCGGGTCATTTGGAGAACGGAAAAGCTAAATGAATGCAGAATGCAGGTGAGGTGTTGGCTAATATCTACAAAGAGAATATGGAAGGAGAATAACGAGTCACTGTTGTGTGCGGATCATCTCGCCTCCTAATTTGTTTAAAATGTGAAGGTAGTTGATTGACTTGGAGAGAGAGTGAGAGAGAGAGAGAGAGAGAGAGAGAGAGAGAGAGAGAGAGAGAGAGAGAGAGAGAGAGAGAGAGAGAGAGAGAGAGAGAGAGAGAGAGAGAGAGAGAGAGAGAGAGAGAGAGAGAATCAAGACTAGCAGTGTGTACCTGGCCAGCGGGTTATTTAGTATGACGCCCCTCAATTCTCACTGGCGGGAAGCGTTTGAAAAGTTGTGTAGTCTCTCTAAATCAAAGGGATTTCACAGTCACATTGTAATTTGTTATGGAAACACTGCATGCTCTCTATTATATTACCCAATTCGCAGGCGTCTTTCTTTAGTGATGTATGCGCAGGCCCACGCTTATTTGCATATTTAGTGGGGGAAGCGAAATCCAAGTGGTCACTCGAGACGCACGTGGAGACACCTTCTAATGTCAGGTGTGAACAGACAGCTGATGGATCATCCAGGTCAGATTGGTGGAAACAGCCTCTAGGCGAAAGTATTAAAGTATTCATTAGACATGGAAGGCATTTAAGCCAACCAGCTGACCTTACCAGGAGCACATCACTCAGCCCCGGCTTTATTCACACTATCAGCTAAACACCCCCTCCCCCTGTATGTTATACATTTCAGTTATTTGCATTTATTCCAAAACTTGAAAAAATAATCTGATCTGTCCAGTCTTTCTTTAGACACCAATGAGAAGATTGGATCAATGATAAATCGGAGGGTTCGCTGATTATGTAAATCGAACCTCTGTAGTTTTCCAAACTTCAGTTCACTATGTACAGTAATGTGGAATGGATGCCTGATTGCTGTTCTCTGATGACTGTCTGATCCTGTATCCAGTGACCCAATGTCTGATCCTTCCATGCACTGATTGGACACTGATCTGCACCCCGTCAATCATCCAGGCATGTATGCTTCATGGTCGGAAAGAACTGCAAGTGAGATACGGTGTCATCTGGTTGGTTGGTTTGGCTTCATTGCACTTCATTTGAAAGAGATAATGGCCACTCAAACTTCTGTCCAGTACAGATCATGATGATGCATTTGAATCAGGATATATTTGAAGTTACCAGGGATCAACACCAAGAAGTGTGAGAGTCAGGTCTGAGTCATTGAAGTCAGCAAGACAACAAGATTAACCACTAGAAACTAGAAAGCTGTGATCAATAAAAACTCACAAATCTCCACCATGTCCTAGAGGTAGGCAGGTGTGTGGAACACATCCATGTTGGTGTAGGTGGTGTAGAGAGGGTGTTGCATGTTGGTGTAGGTAGTGTAGAGAGGGTGTTGCATGTTGGTGTAGAGAGGGTGTTGCATGTTGGTGTAGGTGGTGTAGAGAGGGTGTTGCATGTTGGTGTAGGTGGTGTAGAGAGGGTGTTGCATGTTGGTGTAGGTGGTGTAGAGAGGGTGTTGCATGTTGGTGTAGGTGGTGTAGAGAGGGTGTTGCATGTTGGTGTAGGTGGTGTAGAGAGGGTGTGGCATGTTGGTGTAGGTGGTGTAGAGAGGGTGTTGCATGTTGGTGTAGGTGGTGTAGAGAGGGTGTTGCATGTTGGTGTAGGTGGTGTAGAGAGGGTGTGGCATGTTGGTGTAGGTGGTGTAGAGAGGGTGTGGCATGTTGGTGTAGGTGGTGTAGAGAGGGTGTTGCATGTTGGTGTAGAGAGGGTGTGGCATGTTGGTGTAGGTGGTGTAGAGAGGGTGTTGCATGTTGGTGTAGAGAGGGTGTTGCATGTTGGTGTAGGTGGTGTAGAGAGGGTGTGGCATGTTGGTGTAGGTGGTGTAGAGAGGGTGTGGCATGTTGGTGTAGGTGGTGTAGAGAGGGTGTGGCATGTTGGTGTAGGTGGTGTAGAGAGGGTGTTGCATGTTGGTGTAGGTGGTGTAGAGAAGGTGTTGCATGTTGGTGTAGGTGGTGTAGAGAGGGTGTTGCATGTTGGTGTAGAGAGGGTGTTGCATGTTGGTGTAGGTGGTGTAGAGAGGGTGTTGCATGTTGGTGTAGGTGGTGTAGAGAGGGTGTTGCATGTTGGTGTAGAGAGGGTGTTGCATGTTGGTGTAGGTGGTGTAGAGAGGGTGTTGCATGTTGCTGTAGGTGTTGTAGAGAAGGTGTTGCATGTACACATACTGTATGATTTATGTCCCTCCGCTGCTTTATGGTTTATGTCCATGACGTACAGTATGTCGGTCACCACCGCTTTGATGCAGTCCCTGACTTTCATGCTCCTTCACCAACACTAGCTGTTTTCATCTGTGTTGCTCTGCAGAAACAATGCATCCAAGGCAGTTCAAGTTGTGTCAATAATGGAGAATTGCAACAACCATTATAATGAGTAGCCTCTATCTACAATGTTGGATATGTTTTGATGTTGATTTACATCATTGCTTAGCTATACCGAATGTGGCACCGTGGCCTAATTTCACATGAAACAGAGCACATGAATAAACTTCTCGCACAGTGAAAATTATTATTTTGGCACAACAGTGTGTGTAAGTGTTTAACCATGTACATCAATGCACGGGTCTAAACTAAATTAACAGCATACACAATGACTTTCCAAACCAAAGATGCACAAATAATGCACTAATGTTGTTAGCATCGTGGATTGGGTTTTCCTATCATGAACATTAGGGTTTCAAACTAAATGCTGCCCAAAATTAAGTTACATCCTCCTTGATCCTATTTTCATAAGCTCCGGGATGTCCTTCAGTGCGAGGCCAGAACTGTTTAGCTTAGCTGGCTAATGTTTAGCTTAGCTGGCTAATGTTTAGCTTAGCTGGCTAATGTTTAGCTTAGCTGGCTAATGTTTAGCTTAGCTGGCTAATGTTTAGCTTAGCTGGCTACATAGGAATGTTTGCAGATGACCAAAACGCGCTACCATAGGCCTACTGGCAGCTAAGCAAGCAATGCAACCAAACACAATATTACATGTTTGTTTGTTTGATTGATTGATTGATTGATTGATTGATTGATTGATTGATTGATTGATTGATTGATTGATTGATTGATTGATTGATTGATTGATTGAATGAATGATTGAATGAATGAATAACAAGCCAAAATCGTCTTACTGTGGCATGCAAAGCATATTGATTTAGCCAAGAATGTTGAACACATGGCAGTTAGCTTAGCTGGCCCTAAACTTTATACTGGCTACCTAGTGCCATGGACAACAATGATGGAAATTAATGCAAATAAAATAGTTGTCATTGTCTGATGTGAAACATATTCAAGCACAGCAAACATTAGGCTATATTCAGCATCCGTGGCAAACTACTGACCGGCCCAGGAGTACGTGAGATTAGCTGCGGATAGAGGCACAGGCAGACAAACAGACACTACTACATGCATAATCCCCCCTGGCGGATTTATTCATTACAGAGCCAGAGGATCAGCTCCAATTCCGTTTGCAATGCTCATGATCAATTCATGGCCAGTGAGCATTAAGTATTAATTTACAGTTATTTAATATCTAAAGAATCAAGGAAGATGTAAATGTCCAAATCCCCCCTCCCCCACCCACCTACCCAACCCCCTCCAATGTACAGTTTCTTCCCCTTCGGATGTATATATATTTTTTTATGGTCTCTTTTTCTTACACAGTACTGTATATTTGTATGTCTTGTATGTCATACATGTCTTGATGAATTGAAAATGGAGGACCCTGATGTAAACAAGACGAAAGTATTTTTCTGGTCTGCATCCTCTTAGCAGTTGTTTGTATTGAGCCGTACTGTATTGTACCCATTTTGCTATCTTCGGTGATGCCTTCGGTGATGCCTGAGAAATCTGCACTTGTCAATCAAGTACAGTCCGAGCCCATATGAGATGAGTTTGAATTCACCCGTCATCATTTTAAACAGGTCCTGCTTCTCCCTGCCGAGATAACACCAACCCCCCGATGCCCACTGTTTCACCCCTCCACCAGAGTTGTGTTTTGGCTTCCTTCCAGTCTCCCGCCATGACGGTACAATGCGGCGGACAGGTGGACAGGTGAACCATGGCCGCCCGTTCTCTATTACCGGATATCTCACTGTTGGAGTACTACAGCCGGTATCTTATTCACTACCGTTAATGAGGGGAGGAGTGAGCCGCCCTGGCGTTAAGGGCACTGATTTGACCTCCTGGACGGCGCCCAGTGATCCTCGCCGAGCTTCACTATTGGCCCGACGGGACAAGAAGTGGAGCGCATTTTCTGTTGCGTCACCATGCGGTGGAAGGCGCTCGAACGGTTGACGGGCTCCGAAGGCAGGGGGATGCGGAGGGATCCGTCCCTGGGGAGTGGGCTAGTGTTTCAGACCCACGCCCTCCCAGTGGCCGTATAGTCCCTGGAAGCGTGTTGCCTTCTGTGTTAGCTACAATACAGACCCACATCTCCTGTTACCCTGCATTATTCAAGAGGTCAGATGTGACTCTTACTGTAAGCACGCCTGGTAACTACATCGCAGTCAGGAAGGGTTACAGTGGCTTTTGCGTCTTGGTGGCTCAAACACTTAGTGCATCAATATGTATAGGCTACCACATGCTTAGTTACATGGTGTATATATATGTGCCTGTGTTATAGGTTACCACATGCTTAGTTACATGGTGTATATATATGTGCCTGTGTTATAGGCTACCACATGCTTAGTTACATGGTGTATATATATGTGCCTGTGTTATAGGCTACCACATGCTTAGTTACATGGTGTATATATATGTGCCTGTGTTATAGGTTACCACATGCTTAGTTACATGGTGTATATATATGTGCCTGTGTTATAGACTACCACATGCTTAGTTACATGGTGTATATATATGTGCCTGTGTTATAGGTTACCACATGCTTAGTTACATGGTGTATATATATGTGCCTGTGTTATAGACTACCACATGCTTAGTTACATGGTGTATATATATGTGCCTGTGTTATAGGCTACCACATGCTTAGTTACATGGTGTATATATATGTGCCTGTGTTATAGGTTACCACATGCTTAGTTACATGGTGTATATATATGTGCCTGTGTTATAGGCTACCACATGCTTAGTTACATGGTGTATATATATGTGCCTGTGTTATAGGCTACCACATGCTTAGTTACATGGTGTATATATATGTGCCTGTGTTATAGACTACCACATGCTTAGTTACATGGTGTATATATATGTGCCTGTGTTATAGGCTACCACATGCTTAGTTACATGGTGTATATATATGTGCCTGTGTTATAGACTACCACATGCTTAGTTACATGGTGTATATATATGTGCCTGTGTTATAGGTTACCACATGCTTAGTTACATGGTGTATATATATGTGCCTGTGTTATAGGCTACCACATGCTTAGTTACATGGTGTATATATATGTGCCTGTGTTATAGACTACCACATGCTTAGTCACATGGTGTATATATATGTGCCTGTGTTATAGACTACCACATGCTTAGTTACATGGTGTATATATATGTGCCTGTGTTCAGGTCCGGATTCGGGTCTCTCTTCACTCTGTATACAGTCACGGAAACTAAACTGTGACTGTGTTTACAACCCAGTCCAAAAACAACACCGTCATGAACCTCTTTTTGTCTTAACTTGAGTAACATTATTCATTGTTTATTTATTGATTCATTAATTGAATTACTTTTGCTATTCATCTATGTTTATCTATCAAGTCATTACATTTTACACGATTAATTTAAAAGTGCATTGTGATGAAACGTTTCTAAACGAGGTTTCAAACACATGAGTTTGCATCTAAAAGTTCACGCAACTCTTTTCTTGTGCTCAAACGTGTTCCAGAGGATATATTCTATACAGTGTTCTTCACATACAGTGCTCCAGAGGATATATGTATGCTCCTGATCCTAGATCACTGTGGATGGAAACCGTCAGACTTAAGAGTCCACCAGGGCTGTTGATATATCAGATCCACAGACGTTAATGAGCGCATGGTGACGGCGTAATGTGTTCTAGTTCCTTCTAGTCAGGGATCAATTAACCTCTGTTATTAACGTGTTGATTGACACGTCCATTATGTCTATTGTGTCGCCACTCGCCAGTGTCCCGTTAGATTCTGAACCCCCCCCCCCCTCTTCGAGCTCCAGATTATCATCTGCTGGACTGTTCCCTCGGCGGTTGTCAAGGAGCCCTGCCTTTCAGCATAGCAAACACAGGCGCACCTGTCTGTCAGCGAGCTGCCTACCTGCTCAGGTGTGTCTGCTGATCCCTCATCCCTGACCAGCTCTCTGGATGGAGAGGAGGCAGAGGCTACACAGAAGAGCAGGATAATAGAACAACACTTTAACAGAAAATGCCTCCCAAGAGGAAGAATGATGTTGCAATTAAGATGGAGGATGGTAGGATTGTCTTTAGATTCTTATTATTATAATTGTCTTTACTGTAGATATTTCGTATTATTTATTCCAAAATGTTTCACCCTTGTTGGGTTTGTGTTTCTACATACAATGGTCGTCGTTGGATAGTAATGTATTGTTTTGTAATCACTGAGCAGAAGTGAATGATATGCTCCCTATATCGCTGTGTTCTCTAGTTGGGATGGAGGTTGATGCTGATTCCAGTGAAAGGTCCAGTGAGGGTAAGTCATAAAAACGTTTTATGTTAAACATATATATATGTTATATATATATATATGTTATATATATATATATATATATATATATATATATATATATATATATATATATTAGCAGTGATCAATATACAATATATATTAGCAGGGTCAGATTTTTATGAAAGGGTGGCGAGATTATGTACTGTAATGAATCCAAATTAGTGCAACTGTGTGTTGTGTGTGTATCTATGTGTGTGGGGGTGCCTGTGTGTATGTGTGTGTGTGTGTGTGTATCTATTTGCATATGTGTTTGTGTGTGTGTCTCTCTCTCTCTCTATGTGTATGTGTATGTATACATGTGTTGTGTGTGTGTGTGTGTGTATGTGTGTGTGTCTCTCTCTCAATGTGTATGTGTGTGTGTCTCTCTCTCAATGTGTATGTGTGTATGTGTGTGTGTCTCTCTCTCAATGTGTATGTGTGTATGTGTGTGTGTCTCTCTCTCAATGTGTATGTGTGTATGTGTGTGTATAAATGTGTTGTGTGTGTGTGTGTGTATGTGTGTGTGTCTCTCTCTCAATGTGTATGTGTGTATGTGTGTGTGTCTCTCTCTCAATGTGTATGTGTGTATGTGTGTGTGTCTCTCTCTCAATGTGTATGTGTGTATGTGTTTGTATATACCGTAATGTTTGCACTATAAGCCGCACCTGAATATAAGCCGCAGCAGCTAAATTGAATGATGTGTACATATATAAACCGCACTGGACTATAAGCCGCAGGTGTTTTAATGTTTAATTACCATATGTAAGGGTTCGTGCACAGAGGGGATTGTCGGGAAAGAGATGGCTGTTTGAGGAAGCTCCCGTTTATTAACTTGCAGCAGCTGTGTGCCTGTGAGAGAAGAGCGAGTGAGGTGGTGGACTGTAACCTGTCAAATCCTGTCAAATCCTGTAAAATCCTGTCAAATCCTGTAAAATCCTGTAAAATCCTGTAAAATCCATAGATTTAGGAGGTCCCCTAGTGGCCGTTAGCTGTAAAAATCCATAGATTAGCCACACTGTTATATAAGCCGCAGGGTCGAAAAATGGGGGGGAAAGGCGCGGCTTATAGTCCGAAAATTACGGTATGTATGTTTGCATGTGTGTGTGTGTGTCTCTCTCTCTATGTGTGTGTGTGTGTATATACTGTATGTATGTGTGTGTGTCTCTCTCTATGTGTATGTGTGTGTATGTGTGTGTGTCTCTCTCTCTATGTGTATGTGTATGTATATATGTATATATGTATGTGTGTGTGTGTGTGTGTATGTGTATATGTGTGTGTATGCATGTATATGTGTGTGTGTGTATGTATCATGTATGTGTGTGTGTGTGTGTGTGTGTGTGTGTGTGTGTGTGTGTGTGTGTGTGTGTGTGTGTGTGTGTGTGTGTGTGTGTGTGTGTGTGTGTGTGTGTGTGTGTGTGTGTGTGTGTGTGTGTGTGTGTGTGTGTGTGTGTGTGTGTGTGTGTGTGTGTGTGTGTGTGTGTGTGTGTGTGTGTGTGTGTGTGTGTGTGTGTGTATTGTGGCAGATATCACCCCCCGTCCCATGGCTATGTGAAGGATGGGCGATACTACTGCCACGGGAGGAGAGGAAGCAATTAGGCAGCTGATAGAACACACCTGTGCACCATTAGATCACCCACATCCCACACGCACACACACCAGACACACATGACAAAACACTAAGACAGATAGAGTATTGTGGAGAGGAGGTGAGGTAGGAGCTAAGTACGGAGAGAGAGATTGTTGTTTGACGGAGTTTGTGAGGTGAGAGGTAGTGAGAGGAGAGGTGAAGGCGAGAAGGTGTTCATTGTGTACTGGACCCTAGACTGGCTGAGAAACCCCCTTGTGTACTGACCCTGGACCGGAAGACAACTCTGAGTATTGAACAATCCCTTCTTTTGTACGAGAGCCTGATACGTCACAGTATGTATATATATATGTGTGTGTGTGTGTGTGTGTGTGTGTGTGTGTGTGTGTGTGTGTGTGTGTGTGTGTGTGTGTGTGTGTGAGAGTGCTTGGAAACATTTTGGACGAAGGAGAGATCCCGGAGGAATGGAAAGCGAGCACGACAATAACAATTTATAAAGGGAAAGGAGATGCACTTGAGTGTGGAAAGTACAGAGGAGTTAGACTGCTGGAACATGGAATGAAGGTTTTTGAGAGGGTGTTGGAGGAAAGGCTGAGGAGACTGATAAGTGTGGACAGGAGACAGTGTGGATTCTGCCCAGGAAGATCAACAACCGATGCAATCTTTGTATCGAGGCAGATGCAAGAAAAGTATAGAGAGAAGACAAATAAATTATATCACGTTTTCGTAGATCCGTAAAAGGCATTTGACAAAATACCAAGGAGTGCTATAGAATGGGCGCTTAGGAGGCAGAAGATACCAGAGAGACTTGTGAGAGCTGTACTGTCCCTGTATGTGGGAGCCACTACGAGAGTTAAGACAGTAGCTGGAACATCAGAGGACTTTGGCATTGGAGTGGGTGTGCACCAGTGTTTGGCTCTTAGCCCACTGCTCTTCATTACTATAATGGAGGAGGCTACAAGGGATTCACGAGGAGAAGGACCTGGGAGCTGCTTTACGCTGATGATCTAGTGCTGAGGGCAGATTCTGAGGAGGAAGTGGGGAGAATGTTTGTTGAGTGGAGGGATCGATGGAATGAAGAAGAATGAAGATAAATATCGACAAGACGAAGGTAATGATAACAGGGAGTGAAGGAGAAAGGATTCAGTCAGGAAGATACCCATGTGGAGTCTGTGGAAGAGGAGTGGGAGTCAACTCTGTGCTGTGTAGAGAATGTGACAAATGGTGTCACCAAAGAGAAAATCTGAGGGGAGTGAGGGATTTTAGATGCCCCACGTGTGAGAGGGTAGAGGAGGAGGTGGTTTTACAGAGTAAATTTTACTCAAACTGAGTACAAAACTGTTTGAGTAAAATGTACTCAGTTTGAGTAAAATTTACTCTGGGAAATTTACTGTGTCTAGTGCTGGAGGAGGTGAAGAAGTTTCGCTATCTGGGAGATGTGATGGACTGTGAGGCAGGAGTGGATAGGGCGGTGAGGGCAAGAGTGGCGGCGGCGTGGAGGAAGTGGCGGTAATTATAGGCTATTGTTGAATCGAAACAACATGATACATGAAGACATTGCCCAGTGGTGTGGAGTCATCGCACTGTCCAACCTCACTGTAGTGGGAAAATAGGGACGTAAAACGAAGATGATGATGATGATGATTATGATGATGTGTGTGTATGTGTGTGTGTGTGTGTGTGTGTGTGTCTTGTGTTCTTCAGAAGAGGCCAGGAAGAGAGGTAGAAATAGGAATGCTAAAGCTCCACGGAAAGCCACGCGTGTCATTGAGGACGAGGATGAGGACGAGGACGAGCCACCGAGGAGGAAAGGACGGAAAAAGAAAGCCAAGGCTCAGTACAGTGATGAAGAGGAGGAGGAGGAGGAGGAGGAGGAAGATAACAGGAGTAGGAAAAGCAAAGGTTCTAAGGCGTCCAAGAAAAAGAAAAAGCCTGCCAAAGAGGAGAGTGAGGAAGAGAGCGAGGAAGAACCAAAGAAGAAGAAAAAAGGAGGGAAGGCGGCGAGCAAGAAAGAGAAAGAGGAGCAGAATAAGGACAAGAAGGAAGATGCCAAGGGGAAAGGAGGGAAGGAGAAAGGGAACAAAAAGGACAAGAAAAAGAAGAATAGAAAGTTCAGCCGGTGCGGTATTCTCTGAGAACTCTCTCTCATCCCTGCATGCTCTACACATAACATGAGCTTACTACACTCTCTCCTCCCTGCATGCTCTACACATAACATGAGCTTACTACACTCCCTCCTCCCTGCATGCTCTACACATAACATGAGCTTACTACACTCTCACCTCCCTGCATGCTCTACACATAACATGAGCTTACTACACTCCCTCCTCCCTGCATGCTCTACACATAACATGAGCTTACTACACTCTCACCTCCCTGCATGCTCTACACATAACATGAGCTTACTACACTCTCTCCTCCCTGCATGCTCTACACATAACATGAGCTTACTACACTCCCTCCTCCCTGCATGCTCTACACATAACATGAGCTTACTACACTCTCTCCTCCCTGCATGCTCTACACATAACATGAGCTTACTACACTCCCTCCTCCCTGCATGCTCTACACATAACATGAGCTTACTACACTCCCTCCTCCCTGCATGCTCTACACATAACATGAGCTTACTACACTCTCTCCTCCCTGCATGCTCTACACATAACATGAGCTTACTACACTCCCTCCTCCCTGCATGCTCTACACATAACATGAGCTTACTACACTCCCTCCTCCCTGCATGCTCTACACATAACATGAGCTAACTACACTCTCACCTCCCTGCATGCTCTACACATAACATGAGCTTACTACACTCTCTCCTCCCTGCATGCTCTACACATAACATGAGCTTACTACACTCCCTCCTCCCTGCATGCTCTACACATAACATGAGCTAACTACACTCTCACCTCCCTGCATGCTCTACACATAACATGAGCTTACTACACTCTCACCTCCCTCAATCGAAGATGAATGTATTTCTGTCTAAATAACCTTTCCAGGGTGAAAGGTTATGGTTTTGCTTAAGGGTATGGTTATGGTTATGGTACTAGTTAGACCTAAGCACATGGAATAAAGGAAAATATATTTAATCACTTGAGACCAGAGCGGATATTGCAACAGTAATAGTTAGTCGCCCACTTCCCCACTAATACCTCCCCCATTTTTATGCTATTTCAGATTCTCTTCATTTTAGGAGATGAATGAGAAAAGCAAAATTAGAGTGTTGTCTATATTGTGCCTAGGAATTCTTCCTCTGGCGACGAGTCCGACGAAGAGTCTCTGTCGGAAGGAGAAATGGCGGCGCTGAAGGAGGAAGTAGATGAGAAGAAGAAGCTAATTGCTACCCTAAAGAACAAACCTTGGCGCATGAAGAGGAGGCTCGTACATCTTAAGTAAATTAACTATAACTAACTGGCTGACTTCCTCTCTGCATCCTGTCTGTTTGCTTGTACTAGAGATTGCTTGTAGTTCACTTTTGAATCAGATTTTGAATCCGATTTTGAATCCGATTTTGAGGTTTTTGCTTGCTGTGTCTTTCTCTCTTTGTTTGTTGTTAATAAGTGTCTTATTACAACACTATTTGTTAGCAGCGATCAATCGGCTTGTATAAGTCGGACTGTTTGCCCATTGGTCTGTCGACCAGCAGTTCTATTGGCCACAGGTTTCCATAACTCGTACACCAAGTCCAATTGACACAAGACTTATACAGCTATCTTTGATCGACTTTCCTAGTAGGATGATCCATGTCCAACATGTTGGATTTTCCAATAGGGTCCAGCTGCAGCCCTGGAGAATCCTCTCACTGGCAAGCTTGTGCCAGCCACAGGACCCGCGCTGACGTAAAGTACGGAAGTTTCTCGAGGGGACGTCACTCTACGTTAGAGAGAGGGTCACAGCCTGGAATTGATTGATTGAAAACTTTATTAATGTCCGCCTTGTTTCTAACTGGTTATGCTTAGGCCCTCTTTTGAAGTCGGTTATGCTTAGAGTTTATCTTTAGAGCAGGGCGATAGACCACCAAACAATGTACAGTTTTGCTTGTACGTTGTACAGTTTCCCCCACCCACCCCTCCTACCCAACCCCCCACCCCACCCACCCAACCACCTCCAATGTACAGTAACCCCCACCCAACCCCCCCCCCCCACCCCACCCACCCAACCTCCTCCAATGTACAGTTTCTACGTCAAATGTATATACTCTCTTTTCTAGACTATCTTTGTATCACAGAAACAGTACTGTATTTGCAAATCTGGTATGTCATAAATGTCTAGATGTAGCAGTACTGTCTATCTGTATGTCATGTCATATATGTTATGATGAATTGAAAATGGGGGACCCTGATGTAAGCAAGACAAAAGTCTTTCTCTGGTCTGCATCCCCTTAACAATTGTGTGTATTGAGCTGTACTGTATTGTACCCATTCTGCAATCTGTTAATAACATTTTCAATCAATCAATCAAAACCAGCCCTGATTCCAAACTCTAAGCAAATACCGGAAGTGTTGCGGTGGTCTATAATATCAATGCGGACACCATCCCAGCAGATGGCGGTAGTGAGCAAGCACGCTCACTTAAAACAGTGCAGGTTTGTGGCTGCCTTCGAGAAACTTCCGTACTTTCCGCCAATCAGCGTAGACGTACTTCGAGATACTTCCGTACCCGTAACTGCTCATTTCAGGAAATATGCCCAGGCAAACTATACTGCTCTTAAAGGGGTATTCCACCCATTTTAAGAGGCCAATCTGATTTGTCACACACTTGTAATTGTGGTCCATCCAAAACACAGACATATTGGTTTCTGATATATTAGAAATAATAAAAATGTGTTTGCCCAATATATTAAATATGGTTTAAGTCAATATGTGGACAAATTATCCATATTTTTGTCTTTCTATAAAGGTGCTATAGATAACATTCACTAGAATAGATGTTATCCAATCCAGTGATGATAAATTCATTAATCTATAATTTTTTGGGGAAAAGCAATACTTTTATTCCACACCTTTCTAAAAGCTCTGTGGATGTACTATAAAAGAAAAGAAAAGAAAACGATTATTCTATAATATCAATGCGGACACCATCCCAGCAGATGGCGGTAGTGAGCAAGCACGCTCACTTAAAACAGCGCAGGTTTGTGGCTGCCTTAGAGAAACTTCCGTACTTTCCGCCAATCAGCGCAGACGTACTTCGAGATACTTCCGTACTTTCCGCCAATCAGCGCGCGTCCTGTGGCTGGCACAAGCTTGCCAGTGAGAGGATTCTCCAGAGCTGCAGCTGGAGGCTACTCGGATTTTCTGCCATTTTGCTTCTTTTAGCTTTTCCCCCATCCTACTTCTCAGACTGCCCCACTTGAATATTGGAAAAACACCTTGTAAACAGGAAGTGACAGAAATGTTTAGTCTGTTTGTTTACTTCACACGCAAGGCTAGTCCATGTTAGAGAAGAGGTAGGCAACATTTTGTGTCATTCAGCCTCTAGGGGGCGCTATTCACAGAAATATCATGAAGACAGACATGAAATTTGCCAAATTTCACACGAGTTGGCGCTACAACCAAAGGTCAAAATGTACAACTTTGAAAAGCCATTACAGTACACCGTACAACACAGCAGTTTGTACACATATCCAGCCATCCTTACTCTACAACGTCGGCCTTTGCCACTAGATAATTAGATAACAATATTGGATGCAATGCTCAGGGACAGGTTAACGCAGAAAAGGCAGGGGTTTCCTGCAAATGTCATCCTTGTTTATTCCTCATTGCTTTTTAATTACACCTTATCCTACATCCTTTGCTTGTTGCTTAGCCCTTAAAATGTACACGCTGGGCACCCAAGTGGTGACCCATGTAACGCGCTGCGTCGCGAAGCGGCCGACCCGGGTTCGATTACCGGACCCAGCGTCCTTTGCCGAATGTCTCCCGTTCTTCCTCTCTCTCTCTCTCTACCGGACTGCCCGGTAGAACAAACAAATAAAAAAATCGACCAAAAACATAATTAAAAAAAATAATAATCAAAATGTACACGCTATGTACATATAATGTTGTTTATGATTTTATTAAAGGGCCCATATTGTAAAAATGGCCTTTTCCTGTGTTTTTGTATTGTTCTTACTCAATGAGGGGTTGTCTCAACACTGAGAAAATTGTGAAATATGTATAGTGCAGTTTTTGCAAGAACCCCCCTATTGAAACAAGCCATTCTAATTAGTCACAATTTACGTAATTAATAACATGCATATAGGTGCATGTGAAGAGATCTTGCGCATGTACAAAATGGCGACTCTCTAATTTTTTCTGTAGAAAGTTGAACCTAAAATATATTTCTGACAACATTTTTAAGTGAAGTTTGAGGTGATAATTGCTGAATCTTGAGAATTTTTTTATCTGCAACATCTAGTTTGAC
>NC_140174.1:136259082-136261582 GCF_963971535.1 Notolepis coatsorum | reverse complement strand
TCCACCCAAGAAATGGACCAAGTTTAAACGTGACTTTGAAAACTTCAAGACGGCCTGCATCCCCTGGGAGGGGAAGATAAAGGAGGTGGAAAGTAGGGTGATCATGACATCACAACACTGAGGAATATCACATTTAAATTACAGTGCTTTGATCTATAACCTTTGTTGCAGATAAGCCTGAATGACCACATTATTTGGTAACCCTTTAACAAAACTAATCAGGAACTATATGTTTACAATGTTTCTGCACACATTCATTCAGTTTGACACTTATTGAGAGTAAATTAGTACAAATATGGGCCACCAGCGATGTCATTAGGGACATTGAATCCTTGTGTTGTGTCAATTACAGCTTGAGCATGATGTAGATGGGACTGCTACCTCATCATTTAATTTAGCTGTAATTAACACAACACAAGGATTCAATGTCCCTGGTGACATTCCTTTTAATTACAATCAACAGACTTTAGATCCCTGGCCCTATTTCCTATTCATCAATGATGTCATCGAAGGGCATAGAGTCCTTTCTCAGGTAGAACAATTCACGCTGTGCTTCATACTGGATATCTATATATATCATCTGTATAGTTACAGTAGCCACAAAATGAGAAAAGTAATTACTTGTGATGAGGTCACTGTAAAAAGACCGTTCAACCTAGCAGGAGATGCAGGTATCCAATATGAGGAAGAGAAAGGAATCTACCAATTGATGACATCATTGGTAAGTAGGAAATGCGGCATGGGGGGTCCAAAATTCTGAATTTTGCATTTAAATGGGCATTGATATTGAATGTATCATTGAGGAGCGACGTCGAAACCAGAGTGGAAAGATTTCCCTGCTCAGAGACATCAGATCTGAGACTTGAGTAATTGATGATTCATTCATGTTTTATCAACATGTAGTTCCTCATTAGTTCCACGGTTATTAATAACAATAATGGTTATTATTGTGCCCCCTAAAGTAAAGTGTGTACCCATATATACTGTGTTTATTTGTTTTTGACCTTTGTGGAACATAGGTCACTTTGGCTCCTCTGTGGCGTCCTACTTCATCTTCCTGAGGTGGATGTACGGGCTGAACCTGGTCCTGTTCGGGTTCATGTTTGGACTAGTTGTCATTCCAGAGGTACAGTATATGTTGGCGAGTGATATCTGATCTGAAAGCCAATATTATTGCATCATTTTCCTCGGCATATGTGACAGTATGTATACTGTATAAGCCTTCAGCTTTTTATTGACATCTACCATTTGCCATTCGATACCTGTATATTCCTCTCTTTGGCTCAAACCTAATCCCCCCCCCCCCACCCTCATCCATCTCCACTGGCTTCCAGTCAGGTTCCGCATCACCTTCAAACTCCTGCTCCTCACCTACAAATCCCTCCATGCCCTCGCCCCCCGATACCTGTCTGATCTCCTCCACCAGTACACTCCATCCCGGAACCTATGATCCTCTGATCTAGGTCTCCTCTCCATCCCTCGCACCAGGTTACGGACTTTTGGGGACAGAAGTTATTAGTCCATATAGAATAAGATAAGATATTGATCCCCTTAGGGAAATTCAGGCATCATCGCAGCATGGGGGATGGGGGGTACAGGTAGTAAAAACAACACAAGCAGTGTAAACAAATAAGTCAATATAATTACTATCTAACTAACTGAAATATACAGTATTCACAGTGTCACATAAGGTGCAGTATGCATAAGGTGTTATCATTTACTATCTAACTAGCTGAAATATACAGTATTCACAGTATCACTGTCAGGGCCGCCTGGGAGAAATGCGAGGCCCTGTGCGAGATTTAAACGCGAGCCCCCCCCCCTAAAGGAAAAAAATATTAAATCTTAATTTTTATTTTTTTTCATACAGTCAACATATTCTTAAATAATAGCGCTGCCCGAGGCTGGGCATGATACAGTCAACATATAGCAAGAGAGAGAGAGAGAGAGAGAGAGAGCTCCCGTTCTACAGTCAATATACAAGTGTTATCGCTGCACAGACCCGGCAATGCCCCTGACCAGAGGAGAGAGAAATATAATAGTTAGTAAAGCACTATATAAGCTCAGAACACAGCTCAGAACACAACACAGCTTAGAACACAGCTCAGAACACAGAACACATCTCAGAACACAGCTCAGAACACAGCACAGAACACAGCTCAGAACACAGCTCAGAACACAGCTCAGAACACAGGACACCTCAGAACACAGAACACATGCAGAACACAGCTCAGCACACAGCTCAGAACACAGCTCAGAACACAGAACACAGCTCAGAACACATCTCAGAACACAGAACACATGCAGAACACAGCTCAGCACACAGCTCAGAACACAGCTCAGAACACAGGACACCTCAGAACACAGCTTCATCTAACGAGGCGTCGCAAGGTTTAACTGAGGATAACGTTAACATGATGGCACACACACAGTGGCACACCCTCCACCAGAGCAAGGCCAGAGAGAGAGAGAGAGAGAGAGAGAGAGAGAGAGAGAGAGA
>NC_140174.1:136242660-136257660 GCF_963971535.1 Notolepis coatsorum | reverse complement strand
TTGTTTATCCCTCGCCAGGAGTTTGTGAAGCTGACTGTGTCAGACATCCAGGTGACCTATTTGACCATCCTGGTTGGTGACTTTCTACGAGCCATCACTGTCCGCTTCCTCAACTACTGCTGGTGCTGGGACCTGGAAGCTGGGTTTGTGAGTAGTCTCTCTCTCTCTCTCTCTCTCTCTCTCTCTCTCTCTCTCTCTCTCTCTCTCTCTCTCTCTCTCTTTTTCTCTCTCTCTCTGTCTGTCTGCCTACGCGGATGACTTGACCATCTTTGTCAGGGATGGGGAGGATGTAAGAGCCATAGAGAATAGCCTAGAGGTGTATGCGAGAGCAGCTTCAGCGAGGGTGAACTGGGGTAAGAGTGAGGCACTGCAGTGTGGGGCATGGAGGGGCCTGACATTACCACAGTTACCGGGGGAGCTACAGTGGGGTGTGAATGGCCTCAAGCTTTTAGGGGTATATCTGGGATCAGAAGGGTGGGTCAGTAAAAATTGGGAGGGAGTAGCACAGTCAATGGTGGCTAGGTTGTCAAGGTGGAAGTGGCTGCTATCGCAGATATCCTATAGAGGGAGGGTGCTCATAGTTAATAACCTGGTGGCTTCATCCCTGTGGCATCGGCTGGCTGTTCTTAACCCCCCCAGGGGCTTCCTGGCAGACATCCAGAGGAAGCTGGTGGACTTTTTCTGGTCCAGACATCACTGGCTGAGGGCCGCAGTCCTTTATTTGCCGGTTCAGGAAAGAGGACAAAGCCTTATCGAGCAGGATGAATGCTTTCAGACTTCAGGCAGTACAGAAGCTGCAATACAGTACGGGAATATGCTGGAGGGGGCCAGCATGTGCGCTGCTGCGGAAGGCTGGTGGTTTAGGGCTGGACCTGCAGTTGTTCCTGATGGAACTGGAGGAGCTGAACACTGTGGGGGTCTCGGATTTCTACCTGTCGGTGCTGAGGGCTTGGCGGCTGCTGAGAAAGACTCGGGTGGAGGATGAGGCACAAGGACCGTGGGTATGGGAGGAGCCTTTGTTTTGTTCCCCCTGGAGGCGGTGCGTTCTGCCACCCTGAGACAGCGGCTCATGAGAGGGGGCATCAGAAAACGTTCGCATTTACTGTCGCCAGAGAGAGGGGAGTGGAAGACCCCTCGGGAGCTTTCGCTACGGACTGGAATAACATCTCTGAGACTGCTGGAAGGGTTTATCAGGGAAGTGCTGGGGGTTCTGCCGGACTATGTCAGAGACCGCAGAGTGATGCCACCGGGAGGGGAGGTGCTGGAGTTCCCTGCATTGCAGGTGTCGGCAGAGAATGGGGTCTGGCAGGAGGAGGGAGGTTTACTGTCCTTTACCACCCCCAGCTTGGGGCAGTTTAGCCTGGCATGTGGCAAGGCTCTGTACATAACCTGCATGAAGGTCAGAAACATCAGGTCCCTGCAGGACGTCAGGCAGCATCAGTGGCAGGGGGTGCTGGGTGATGGCAGCACTGCTAGCTTTAGGTGGAGGGTTTTTTACAAACAGCCTCTGCCTAAGAGGTCAGGGGACCTACAGTGGAGGATAGCGCATGGGGTGTTGGCAACAAATCGGTTCCTGGCTCGGGTGGATCCGGGGGTGGGTGATGGGTGCCCCCAGGGCCGGATTAACGACCGGGCCGTCCGGGCCGCGGCCCGTGGGCCTCTAGTGATGAGGCCCCCCCAAATTTTTTTTTTTTATTTTAATTTTTTTTTGAGGCCCCTCGTCACTAGAGGCCCCCAACATTTTTTTTTTTTTTTTTTTTAACTTTACTTTTTACTTTTTTTTAAGGCCCCTCGTCACTAGAGGCCTTTTGGAGGCCCCTCGTCACAAGAGGCCCCAAATTAGTATTATTATTTTTTTAACTTTTATTTAAAAAATGTTTGGAGGCCCCTCGTCACTCGAGGCCCCAAATATTTGTTTATTTTTTTTTTTACTTTTATTTAAAAAAAATGTGGAGGCCCCTCGTCACTAGAGGCCCCACATTTTATTTTTATTTTTTTTCTTATTTTGGAGATCGATGTCATACTGTGACACTGAAATGAAAACATATTTCATCAACTAAAATATTTTGTCAACAAAAATATTTCATCAACTAAAATATACAGTATGTCACACCCTGCCGTCTGCAAGTGGCTAATCTTGAGTATTTTTTCTCCTCTTCATAAGAGTTTGAGGTTTTCCGTTTGAGGTAAAAACAGCAATAAAAAGTCAAAACTTGCATCTCCACATCCCAGCCCCGACGCCTGAATACTTTTACCAACGGATTTCCAGTTCTGCGTTCGCGTTCTGCGCTCTGATTGGCCACTGACGTTTCTGGTAGCGCCAATCGCGTGACGCCTCTTTCTTTCACCGGTTAAGCTTGGCACTCTTTCGAAGTTGGTTAAGGTTAGAGTTTGTCTTAGAGCAGGGCGATAGAACACCAGCCCTGATTCCATACTCTAACCTTAACCAACTTCGAAAGAGTCGCCTAAGAAACGTCAGTCAATATTTCGATTGTATTTTTTTTCTTTTATACATACATACATACATACATACATACATACATACATACATACATACACACATACATACATACATACATACATACATACATACATACATACATACATACATACATACATACATACTTACATACATACATACATACATACTTACATACATACATACATACATACATACATACATACATACATACATACATACATACATACATACATACATACATACATACATACATACATACATACATACATACATACATACATACATACATACATACATACATACATACAGCCCCACCCCCACCTAATAGACAGTCCCCTCCCCACCGTATGTAATGTATATATTCTCTCCCCACCGTATGTATATTTCTCTCCCACCCACCCACCCCCTCCTAATGTACAGTCCCCTCCCCATCATATGTATATACTCTCTATCAGGATCTATGGGTAACAGTACTGTATATTTGCATATCATATATGTCACAAATGTAACAGTACTATATACCTGTATGTCATGTATGTCCCTATGCCATAAATGTCATGATGTCATATATGTTGTGCATGTCATACATGTCACTATGAATTGAAAATGGGGGACCCTGATGTAAACAAGACAAACGTCTTTCTCTGGTCTGCATCCCCTTAACAATTGTGTGTATTGAGCCGTACTGTATTATTTGTACCCATTCTGCAATCTGTTAAATACAATTTTCATTAATTAATTAATTCACAGACAGTAACACAGGACAAAAACACATTTTAACCCCCTCCCTTCCCTAATTATAATTTAAATTGACATTCACGTAAAAGTAAGCTTACTATTCTAATATTATATTCTTGTCTCCAAAGTGTGTGCATGTTTTTTTTCTTCCTGAGGATGGCGCCATCCCCCCATCTAAACATGACGTGTTTCTTTTCTCTTCTTGATTGATTGATTGAAAACTTTATTAACAGATTGTAGAATGGGTACAGTACAGTACAGCTCAATAATTGTTAAGGGGATGCAGACCAGAGAAAGACTTTCGTCTTGTTTACATCAGGGTCCCCCATTTTCAATTCATCATAACATATATGACATACATGACATACAGATAGACAGTACTGCTACATCTATACATTTATGACATACCAGATTTGCAAATACAGTACTGTTTGTGATACGAAAAGAGTCCAGAAAAGAGAGTATATACATTTGACGTAGAAACTGTACATTGGAGGAGGTTGGGTAGGTGAGGTGGGGTTGGGGGGTGGGGGGGACTGTACATTGGAGGTGGTTCGGTGGGTGTGAGGGCTGGGTGGGTGGGGGACACTGTACAACTGTATAAGAAAAACTGTACATTGGAATATTGACAAAACCATACTTGGTAATTGTTAAGAGCCGATGGGCTTGTCTCTAATTATCTCAGATCACTTACTTGAGATATAACCCTTTGGCCGCTCGATATCCCCCAGCGAGGTGCTAACCTCGCCAAGTTCTCGAGTCAATTACTATTTCTGTCTAGATTACTTCAAAGTCACTGGTCTAGTTATATCCAGTTGATATGAAATGTAAGCATGAAGAGTTGTTAATCTCTTCTTGTTTGTAATAGACCGAATGTATGTCTAGGAGAACCCTTATTGCCTATAATAACAATAATATTATTATTATCATTATCATCACCGTCCTCATTAAAGGGAAGGCATGTAGTACTGATAATTTGAAAAGCTTGGTTGTATTACTACTCTTTTAATAAGTATTACCACTGTTAATAATATAACATTAGCGTACTAACACGTAATCATTGTTTGCAAGCCCCAGTACCTCCTGTCAATCCGACAGGCCCGTCCGCCAGAGGGACCGACCATCCAATCCTGCAGTGATTTAGACAATCGATTTCCCACAGACCTGACAGCCCATCGAACCGAGATACCAGAACCCGCAAACAACAAACATTGCCATGTATAGTATTTATACAGTACATAGCATATATATATATTAGAGGTGGGCATAGATAATTTTTTTTAATCTAGATTAATCTATCTGCAATCCTGGATTTAATCTAGATTAATCTAGATTAAAATGGCCCAAAAAAAAAAAAAAAAACTGCCGAAGGCATTCAAAATATCAAGTTTCAAGTTTCAAGTTTCTTTAATAGTTGTCATACAGAAGTACAGAATACTTTCATACAAAATGCTTCTTACTGTTACGCTCCAGAGACTGTGCTAGACAAGATAGTATCAAATAACATAGTATAGCATGTAATTTAGAAGAAGAAAATGAGGTCACAGTGTTCGGTATAGACATATGTACAATGTTCTGAGTTACCATATAAAAATATGTGTGTTCTACCCAAATAATGACCAGAAGTAAGTCCTTACTTTTTCTTTCCTCCTTATGTTTCTCAGGCCAGGTGGCCCATTACACCATGAGCCCATCTCCCCATTCCAAAATGCATTACAGACTGTTTGAAAAAGCTGTTTTGCTATGATAATTGGTAATGAAATATCAAAATAATGTTCAATAAGATGTACTTGTGTTTAATAAGTTGTTTTATTCAGAAGTTAACACAAATAAATAATATTACCAGTACAGTACAGTATCTAGCACACTCTCAGGAGCAAAACAGAAAGAATCATTTCAAACTTGAACTATGTGACATGGCTTGAATCAACTGCTCCAGTGGAGTTGCTCAGTGGCCAATGGTGTCAACTGTGGTTGTACTGGGCAGCTCCCAGGTGTGAATGGAACTGTGTGAATGTGAAGCAGGGCGTTCCTGAAAAAGAGCGTCTGTGCTCAGCGAACCTACCCTGAGTAAATAAAGGTAAAAAAATATATATATATATTAGATTAATGCGTTAATTATATTATCGCGCGATACTAGTATAGCGTTAACGCAGCACGTTAACGCCGTTAACGGCCCAGCTCTAATATATATAATATATAACTTTTAGCTGAAAAGCATTAACCATTATAGTCACCTTCAATAGGAAATCAGGGCGCGGCCGGCATCGTGGCACATTGCTGGCAGAAATCAGTCCAAGAATTCAATGGATAATTAGAAAAAAGTAATCTTTATTTCAATGAAGTTACAAAAAACAAAACAAAACATCTCATCTCTAAGATCGCAATAGCCTGACACGCAGTGATGGGCAAGCTACTTGGAAAATGTAGCAAGCTACACTACAAGTTACTCTCGATTAAATATAGCTCAACTACAATGGAAGCTATCCCCAGAGAAATGTAGCAAGCTACACTACAAGAATATGGCAAAAATAGCTAGCTACATCGGCACTACTTTTTTATTTATTTTTACTTCGTGACCAAGTTTCCACCAAACAAATAGGCAGGAAAAAAAATTCTCAGTTTGATTGTTTATTATAAAACTGAAACAAGCCCTCGGTCTGGCTTTTTGTGTCATCCTTTTAACATGAACTTGTATTACACACTTCTTCAATATCTGAATTGTTTTACTTCATTTTACTAGTATTATGCTACCATGTATATACTACTACCAACTATGCTAATATGTCTATACTACTACAGTATGTACTCAGAGTATAACACTCAAGCTTGACACTGACAAACAATACTACTTATCCTTGGCTGCTAGATATGTACCACTCCTACTGACTTGTTGTACACAATTTGTAAGTTGCTTTGAATGAAAGTGTCAGCTAAATGACCAAATGTATTTAAATATGTAACTCACAAAACATTCCATGGCCCCAAAATCATGTGGGGACCGCCCCTGGGGGTCCTGTCCCACAGGTTGAGAACCACTGCTTTTCCCTCTTTTTTTCTTTTCTCCACCCCAATAATATTGTTCATTTTCTGCCTACAGTGAAACATCATGATAGCAGCTATCTTAGTTAAAGCTGTTGACAAAGTGTACTGACTTGTGTGCTGTTTGGGAACAGTTGATTTTCATCAGCTCACCTGAATGTGTCTTCAAGTTGAGAGCAGCATAGTTTTAGCCGTTTTTTCAGTCAAACTCATAAATGTGTCCCAGATAGGGCCATGGAGAGTCATTGTTGTTATTGACATCATCATCTTCATCAATGCCATCGAACCCCTCTGCCATTTCGCTCAGACTGGTTCTTGTTCATGTAATCCGTTAAATTGCATTCATTCAATACGTCTGTTTTGATTTTCACTTCCTGCTTTGCGGCTGGAGTCCCGCCCTATCCTGCCTCTGATTGGCCTACCCATAACGTTTTGGCCTACCATACCCAATCGTGAAGTCGTCACTCATATCTAAACAAACCAACCAATCATAGTGGGTTTTTTACGGGGATTTTTTTTTCTCCTCGCAGATATTCTAGTCTAGACGAAAGTAGCGTGTAACGTTTCTCGTCGCTACGTTACTACTTCGTTCTATAAATAGCTCCGCTACAGAGACTGCTACCCTGGTTAAAAAGTAGCGAGCTACCAGCACGCTACTGAGAATTGTAGTTAAGCTATGTAGCGTCGCTACTGGTAGCAAGCTACTGCCCATCACTGCTGACACGGCTGGTGTCGTGCAAGCAAAATCCTGCATCTTGTCTTCTAAAGTAACAAATGGAAAAATCTGAACATCTGAAAAATCTGTCTCTCGAAGTTGGAGCAGCCATTTATATATCATGTCAAAACCTCTTTTCTATTGGTCCAAAAACAGTGATATCACAGTGATGTCATTTCACTAGCCAACCAACGTACAATACATAATGACCAACTCTCCTCCCCTCCTAGTTGTCATTGGCTGCCGTCTACTCCACTGATTTGTAACTTAAAAAGTAATTGTAACAGTAACAGAGTGGAAAGTCCCTCTGTCTCTAGCTGGAGCAGAGGCCGATATGGTGTAACCTCCCTTTGTCTCTCTGCGCTGGAAAGCAAGGCCACATTCTTATCGTTAACTCCTTCTGTATGTGCCTCTCTCGTTCTGACTTGCTCTAATAGTGAGAGAAGCAGACGGAGAGGCCTTCTGTGGGTATCATCGCCAAGCATATCATTCTTTTTAAGCAGAAACTTATGAAACATATAATTAATATAGCATTATATATATATATATACCTTTATACCAACAGTATATATATGTTTTCATAATTATTACATGTGAAATCATTGGTTATATGTTTACTCTATGCAGGCAAGACAGGCAAGGGTTAACATGTGCCAACCTGCTCCCAGCTTGGGCCTGCTCTTAGCTCAAGGCCACAGATAGAGAGAGCACATTCCCCCCGTCTAACAGAGACTGCACTTATCAAAAAGGCTTCTGCCTCCATTCCGACTGCACATTAACTGTAACATAGTTTTAAAAGTGTACACATCACACATTGTAGTTAAATGTTGTATAATAGCTTTCCCCTCGGTATGGTGATAGGAGGTCAGACACATGGGGGGAAGCACACATTCTTACAGCATCCTCTCTTATATACATGTTAAATGCTCAATATACATTGGTGGATATGTTCTGCACATCATTCTCCCCATCATTCTCCCTCTGCTTCATAAAAACAAGGGCTAACTCTGCAGGATAGATAGATCTATGCATTCTGCATTCCATTCCGCGTTTCTGCTGTGTTTCTTCTCAACTCCTTTCTGACTGGGCATTACCAGCCCAGGCCTAGAAACTTGTTCAAAGCGTATATGCATATATATACATATACACATATATATATATATATGAATACATATCACCTCTAGACACCTATAGTAACATATGCCTAGATTTAAAACAAATATATACAATAAACCTATTGTATTGATTCCATTGATTCCATTGATTCCATTCTCCAGGATCACGCAAGATATTGTAGTGTACACAATTTACTGTTCCAGAGTCCACAGTCCATAGTTCTCACAGTTTTACACAAGTGGGAGGAAGAATATACAGACATTCCTCATAATCATATATAATAAAAGCACACACATCCACACGCACACACTCACTTTAAACAAACACACTGTAGCACCCACTCCACACACTTTATAGCACACACCCACTTTAAACAAACACACTGTAGCACCCACTCCCCACACTTTATATTTATTGATGAAGGATTGCACTACAACTCGTACACCTTACTGTAAATTGTACCTAAATTGTACCTCATCCCATTTCTGCTTTGCACTATATAGTACTGTACATTAGTACACTGCATAGTATTGTATATTATATGGTAACTCAGAACATTGTACATATGTCTATACCGAACACTGTGACCTCATTTTCTTCTTCTAAATTACATGCTATACTATGTTATTTGATACTATCTTGTCTAGCACAGTCTCTGGAGCGTAACAGTAAGAAGCATTTTGTATGAAAGTATTCTTTACTTCTGTATGACAACTATTAAAGAAACTTGAGAAACTCATAATAACCAGTGTCACTAGTTAGCTGTGACACTTCACAGTAATTTACTGTACATTGGAGGGGGTTGTGTTAGGACATTTACAGGGGCCAGTTTCGAATTGCAGTCTCCCGTAGGTGTTCTTTGAGAGTGTTTTTGAAAGTGGGTAGTGATTCACATTCCTTTACAGCTTTGGGTAGGGCGTTCCACATTGATGTGGCATAATTGCGAAACGTGTTTAGTCCCTTGTTTGAGCCGAATCTGGGTTTAACATGATTTGTGGAGCTCCCTCTAGTGTTGTGATCGTGGTATTCACTGACCTTTGTGAAGTATTTTGACATTGATTGATTGATTGATTGATTGAAAACTTTATTAACAGATTGCAGAATGGGTACAATACAGTACAGCTCAATACACACAATTGTTAAGGGGATGCAGACCAGAGAAAGACTTTCGTCTTGTTTACATCAGGGTCCCCCATTTTCAATTCATCAGGACATATATGACATACATGACATACAGATAGTCAGTACTGCTACATCTATACATTTATGACATACCAGATTTGCAAATACAGTACTGTTTGTGATACAGAAGGAGTCAAGAAAAGGGAGTATATACATTTGACGTAGAAACTGTACATTTCCACTGTACATGTACATGTACATGGGTACCTTGTTCGTGTAGTGTATCTTGTAGACCAGGCCCATTGCAAGTTGCTGTACTCTGTCGTCTACTCTAAGCCATCCTAGGTTGTCAAAGTGGGCAGGGGTGATCAAAGTCCTTTTAGCTTGGCCCTCAGAGCCCACCACTTCTAAATATTCTCAGTGATGGGCAAGCTACTTGGAAAATGTAGCAAGCTACACTACAAGTTACTCTCAATTAAATATAGCTCAACTACAATGGAAGCTATCCCCAGATAAATGTAGCAAGCTACACTACAAGAACATGGCAAAAATAGCTAGCTACATCGGCACTACTTTATTTTATTTTATTTTTTACTTCGTGATCAAGTTTCCACCAAACAAATAGGCAGGCAAAAAAAATTCTCAGTTTGATTGTTTATTATAAAACTGAAACAAGCCCTCGGTCTGGCTTTTTGTGTCATCCTTTTAACATGAACTTGTATTATGTACAAAATCCAGGAAGGCAAGTTTAGCTGGGTGCAGCCTCTACAAAAGAAAAGAAAGAGACCATTTGGTTTTATCAGTTTTTATAGTATAGTTTGTTGATTACTTTTGATGCAGTAATGGTCTTTTTTTTCTATTCTATCTTTATGTATTATTTATCCCTAAACTCTGCATCTTCTGAAACCTGCCCACTTTATCAACCAAAAACACACTTCTTCAATATCTGAATTGTAACTGTTTTACTTCATTTGACTAGTATTATGCTACCATGTATATACTACTACCAACTATGCTAATATGTCTATACTACTACAGTATGTACTCAGAGTATAACACTCAAGCTTGACACTGACAAACAATACTACTTATCCTTGGCTGCTAGATATGTACCACTCCTGTTGACTTGTTGTACACAATTTGTAAGTTGCTTTGAATGAAAGTGTCAGCTAAATGACCAAATGTATTTAAATATGTAACTCACAAAACATTCCATGGCCCCAAAATCATGTGGGGACCCCCCCTGGGGGTCCTGTCCCACAGGTTGAGAACCACTGCTTTTCCCTTTTTTTTTCTTTTCTCCACCCCTATAATATTGTTCATTTTCTGCCTACAGTGAAACATCATCATGATAGGAGCTATCTGTTAGTTAAAGCTGTTGACAAAAAGTGTACTGACTTGTGTGCTGTTTGGGAACAGTTGATTTTCATCAGCTCACCTGAATGTGTTCTCAAGTTAGTGCTGGACGTGTGGGCAGTTGAGAGCAGCATATGTTTTAGCCGTTTTTTCAGTCAAACTCATAAATGTGTCCCAGATAGGGCCATGGAGAGGCATTGTTGTTATTGACATCATCATCTTCATCAATGCCATCGAACCCCTCTGCCATTTCGCGCGGACTGGTTCATGTAATCCGTTAAATTGCATTCATTCATTCAGTACGTCTGTGTTTTGATTTTCACTTCCTGATTTGCGGGTTGGAGTCCCGCCCTATCCTGCCTCTGACTGGCCTACCCGTAATGTTTTGGCCTACCATACCCAATCGTGAGTCGTCATACTCATATCTAAACCAACCAACCAATCATAGTGGGTTTTTTACGGGGAGTTTTTTTTTCTCCTCACAAAACTTTATAGTACTCTAGACTGTTTCTCCCGACAGTAGCGTGTAGCGTTTCCTCGTCGCTACGTCACTACTTCGTTTTATAAATAGCTCTGCTACAGAGACCGCTACCCTGGTTAAAAAGTAGCGACGCTACCATCACGCTACTGAGAATTGTAGTTAAGCTATGTAGCGTCGATACTTGTAGCTAGCTACTGCCCATCACTGAATATTCTATATATTTTTTAAAGTGACATATAAAACGCCACTGTGCGTGCGTGCACGTGTATGTGTGTGTGGGGGGGCCTCCACAAGAATCTGGCCCAGGGGCCTCTGAAGTCTTAATCTGGCCTTGGGTGCCCCTTTTGCGGAGTATCTGAGACTGTAACCCATGTTTTCCTAAAGTGTCAAAGGATCAATAGGGTGTTGTGGTTCCTAAAAGGGTTGTGTGTGAAGCTGGGGGTGATGTTCTGTGTGGAGAGTTTCATCCTCGGCCATACATATTCATTACGTAACAAGGCTGTGAGCGTTTTACTGAACTTTATTTACGGGCAGGCTAAGTTAGCCATTTGGCTGCTGACCCGTAGGAATAGGATCAGGGGCGTTGGTCCTACGGAATCGGTGCCTATGCTGAGGGGTATGATTTCTGCATGCCTTAGATTAGAGTTCATGGTTTTCTCACTGAGACATAATGTTGATACGTTCGTGAATGCTTGGGGACTGGGGAATGCAATGTGTACTGTGGGGGAGGAGGGGCTGAACATATGCATTTGAATGTCAAGTGGTTTTTATGTGCTGAAGGACGTTTTTGGGGTTTGTTGGGGTGTTTGTGTGTGTGTGTGTGCGTGTGTGTGTGTGTGTGTGTGTGTGTATGTGTGTGTGTGTGTGTGTGTGTGTGTGTGTGTGTGTGTGTGTGTGCGTGTGCGTGTGTGTGCGTGTGTGTGTGTGTGTGTGTGTGTGTGTGTGTGTGTGTGTGTGTGTGTGTGTGTGTGTGTGCGGGTGAGTGTGTGGGTGTGTGTGTTGTTTTTACGAAGATGCCGTGAGATTTTTGTGTCTCTACTGACTGTTTTTAGTTGACATGTCTTAATAAAGAACATCAAAAGTCAAAGTCTCTCTCTCTCTCTCTCTCTCTCTCTCTCTCTCTCTCTCTCTCTCTCTCTCTCTCTCTCTCTCTCTCTCTCTCTCTCTCTCTTCTCTCCCTCTCTTTCTCTCTCTCTCTCAATTCAATTCAACTCTCTCTCTCTCCCTCTCACTCTCCCTCCCCCCTCTCTCTCAATTAAATTAAATTAAATTCAAATGACTTTAGTGGCATGATGTAACTTGTACATGTTGCCAAAGCAAATTATTAATATTAACGTAAGCATAATCTCTCTCTCTCTCTCTCTCTCTCTCTCTCTCTCTCTCTCTCTCTCTCTCTCTCTCTCTCTCGCTCTCTCTCAATTAATTAATTAATTAATTAATTAATTAATTAACTGGACTATGCTGTCTCCAACCCTCAATGACACCTTTTGATCATGCCCTCTAATCTGACCTCTACCAACCTACTTTATACAGCTTTTAAACCGGATACCACCTAGATGCCACATAAGTCTAATGAAAATCGAGTGAGCGCCTCAGGAGTAGTAAAAAAGTAGAAAATGTGTATTTATGAAGACATTTAAAAGTTGGCAACACATTTACATTTTCATCATGACTTGACAGGCTGTTGAGGTGGTTGATGTAGTTTTGTGAGGACAGCAGTGTCATGATGCTATCAGAGGACAAACACATGTGTCTAGTTTGATCACTAGAATCAGACAAAGCATTTACAAGTAACACATGACGTCCTGTGTGCTCACTGTACCATTCATATTATATATATATATATATTCCACACTTCCATTGGATCTGGTGGCCATACAGTTTGCCCTATTAACTATATAAATTATACATGTAAAGACGTTGGTCCCTAGATGCCACACAGAAAGTTTCTTGAGAATCAGGTGATGAGGGCGATATGAGGTCGATACTCCATCTCAGCTGATTGGGGTAAATCCATAATATCCCATATACTTTGATATAATTATGTAGTACCAAAGATTGTACTGATATTTTTCATTCTATGTCATGCAACACAAGCTTACAGGACATAATTATGTACTACATGATATTGTCAGCTATTCAGTTACACACTGCTCACTGTTGATGTTCTTGTATGCAAACATATGTATCACTACACTGTATGTTGACATGTATGTAATGTTATCCTGGCTGAGTGCCACGTCACCACCAGTGAAGACGGTGTGGCTGCAGGTTCAAGTCAACATGATACATGATGACACAATGACATCTGGCAGGATCCCTCCCTCACATTCACTGACACTGGACACTGCACTGAGAGAGAGAGAGAGAGAGAGAGAGAGAGAGAGAGAGAGAGAGAGAGAGAGAGAGAGAGAGAGAGAGAGAGAGAGAGAGAGAGAGAGAGAGAGAGAGAGAGAGAGAGAGAGAGAGAGAGAGAGAGAGAGAGAGAGAGAGAAGGGGGAGTGGAGAATGATGGAGGAGGAGAGAGAGGGGGGTGTGGTTGAGAGAGAGGGGGGTGGAGAAAAGATGGTGGGAGAGAGAGAGAGGGGTGTGGTTGAGAGAGAGAGAGAGTGGGGGAGGGAGAGGGGGCGAGTGGAGAAAGATGGAGGGAGGGAGGGAGAGAGAGAGGGGGGAGTGATCATTGAATGTGATTAATGTGTTGCTGTGTTTCTGCTTCCAGCCCTCATACGGAGAGTTCGACATCAGTGGTAATGTGCTCGGGCTCATCTTCAATCAAGGCATGATATGGTGAATTGCTCTTCATCAAATTGATGACAATTCTCAAAAAAATTATAATAATAATAATAAATAAATAAACAATCTCCTAATCTTCCCGTCCCCTAAACTAATCTTCCCGCGCTGCAGGATGGGAGCGTTCTACGCCCCTGGCCTGGTAGGTCTCAATGTCCTTCGTCTCCTCTCGTCCATGTACTACCAGTGCTGGGCGGTGATGAGCTGTAACGTGCCCCACGCCAGGATCTTCAAGGCGTCGCGCTCCAACAACTTCTACATGGGCCTGCTGCTGCTGGTGCTGTTCCTGAGCATCCTGCCCGTGGTCTACACCGTCATGACCCTGTCCCCCTCCTTCGACTGCGGGCCCTTTAGGTGGGCAGGGGAGCCTCCAGAGTCTGTGGTCTACACCGTCATGCTCTAGTCCAGGAACCCCCAGATTGATTACACACTAGGCCCCATTTGATCAAATGTCGTAAATGGTGCATTTTTATACAGTGCTTTTATCTGAAGCACTTTACAATTTTGTTCCTCACATTCACCCACTCACTCACACACTCACACACCGATGGCAGAGGTGACCACGCAAGGTGCCAACCTGCACATCAGGAGCAATTAGGGGTTAAGTGTCTTGCTCAAGGAGTGGGGATCGAACCGGGAACCTTCTGACCACCAGATGACCGCTCTACCTCCTGAGCCACTGTCGCCCCAGGGTTCCCTGTTGTCTCACAGGGATCAGTTAACGTCTTTATTATGAGTGGCTTTAGGTTGGAGAACCATTGAGAACCTGGGCCCAGGAGTTCAAAAGTGATCTAATCAGATTTTTACGGATTAAATCAAAATCCGTAGCTCAAAACTTTAACATAGGATTGGGATCATTTGTATCCAAAAAGAATCAGGATTTCCTTGAGTCCAGTGGATTCAGAGTGGATTGCCAGAAAATAATATAGTGTACAATTCACGAACCCCCTTCTCAGCAGATTGTTATTGTTAGATATGATGTAGTGCAGGATTGCATAGCTATACAGTATAATACTGTAGTTTTGGAGATAACAATGTAGACAGTGAAACCTATGATCAGAAGAATAGTCCCTCTTATACATACCGCTGCTGGCGGGACAAAACCTCCTAACTCCATATATATATATATTTTTTTTAATTTATTTATTTTTATCAACT
>NC_140174.1:136127660-136237660 GCF_963971535.1 Notolepis coatsorum | reverse complement strand
TTCACATATTGCTCCATAACACAATTACCAGGAATTAGCCAGGATCACTCTGAAACTATACAATATTCACCACGGTATAACACGCGAACATATACATGAATAAATTCATAATTTTTCACATTTTGAACGAGGGATAGTTACTGTCAAATGAGCCATAGTATTGTCTCCATAGCTATAATATAGAATATAGATATATCCCTGCAAACACTGCGACGCACAGTGAAAATCCCTATATTTTACAGCGGTGGCGCAATGAGTACAAGGATGGCTAAAACGGCTGGCGCTGAAAGTGTTAACATAAAAAACTCTCCCCCCCCAAACTGCATAGTGTACCTTTAACATAACAGAACTCTCTCCCCCAGACTGCATAGTGCACCTTTAACATAACAGAACTCTCTCCCCCAGACTGCATAGTGCACCTTTAACATAACAGAACTCTCTCCCCCACTGCATAGTGCACCTTTAACATAACAGAACTATCTCCCCCAGACTGCATAGTGCACCTTTAACATAACAGAACTCTCTCCCCCACTGCATAGTGCACCTTTAACATAACAGAACTCTCTCCCCCAGACTGCATAGTGCACCTTTAACATAACAGAACTCTCTCCCCCACTGCATAGTGCACCTTTAACATAACAGAACGCTCTCCCCCACTGCATAGTGCACCTTTAACATAACAGAACTCTCTCCCCCACTGCATAGTGCACCTTTAACATAACAGAACGCTCTCCCCCACTGCATAGTGCACCTTTAACATAACATAACTCTCTCCCCCACTGCATAGTGCACCTTTAACATAACAGAACTCTCTCCCCCACTGCATAGTGCACCTTTAACATAACAGAACTCTCTCCCCCAGACTGCATAGTGCACCTTTAACATAACAGAACTCTCTCCCCCAGACTGCATAGTGCACCTTTAACATAACAGAACTCTCTCCCCCAGACTGCATAGTGCACCTTTAACATAACAGAACTCTCTCCCCCAGACTGCATAGTGCACCTTTAACATAACAGAACTCTCTCCCCCACTGCATAGTGCACCTTTAACATAACAGAACTCTCTCCCCCACTGCATAGTGCACCTTTAACATAACAGAACTCTCTCCCCCAAACTGCATAGTGCACCTTTAACATAACAGAACGCTCTCCCCCACTGCATAGTGCACCTTTAACATAACAGAACTCTCTCCCCCACTGCATAGTGCACCTTTAACATAACAGAACTCTCTCCCCCAGACTGCATAGTGCACCTTTAACATAACAGAACTCTCTCCCCCAGACTGCATAGTGCACCTTTAACATAACAGAACTCTCTCCCCCACTGCATAGTGCACCTTTAACATAACAGAACTCTCTCCCCCACTGCATAGTGCACCTTTAACATAACAGAACGCTCTCCCCCAGACTGCATAGTGCACCTTTAACATAACAGAACTCTCTCCCCCAGACTGCATAGTGCACCTTTAACATAACAGAACTCTCTCCCCCAGACTGCATAGTGCACCTTTAACATAACAGAACTCTCTCCCCCACTGCATAGTGCACCTTTAACATAACAGAACTCTCTCCCCCAGACTGCATAGTGCACCTTTAACATAACAGAACTCTCTCCCCCACTGCATAGTGCACCTTTAACATAACAGAACTCTCTCCCCCAGACTGCATAGTGCACCTTTAACATAACAGAACTCTCTCCCCCAGACTGCATAGTGCACCTTTAACATAACAGAACGCTCTCCCCCAAACTGCATAGTGCACCTTTAACATAACAGAACTCTCTCCCCCACTGCATAGTGCACCTTTAACATAACAGAACTCTCTCCCCCAGACTGCATAGTGCACCTTTAACATAACAGAACTCTCTCCCCCAGACTGCATAGTGCACCTTTAACATAACAGAACTCTCTCCCCCAGACTGCATAGTGCACCTTTAACATAACAGAACTCTCTCCCCCAAACTGCATAGTGCACCTTTAACATAACAGAACTCTCTCCCCCAGACTGCATAGTGCACCTTTAACATAACAGAACGCTCTCCCCCAGACTGCATAGTGCACCTTTAACATAACAGAACGCTCTCCCCCAGACTGCATAGTGCACCTTTAACATAACAGAACTCTCTCCCCCAGACTGCATAGTGTACCTTTAACATAACAGAACTCTCTCCCCCACTGCATAGTGCACCTTTAACATAACAGAACTCTCTCCCCCAGACTGCATAGTGCACCTTTAACATAACAGAACTCTCTCCCCCAGACTGCATAGTGCACCTTTAACATAACAGAACTCTCTCCCCCAGACTGCATAGTGCACCTTTAACATAACAGAACTCTCTCCCCCAGACTGCATAGTGCACCTTTAACATAACAGAACTCTCTCCCCCAGACTGCATAGTGCACCTTTAACATAACAGAACTCTCTCCCCCAGACTGCATAGTGCACCTTTAACATAACAGAACTCTCTCCCCCACTGCATAGTGCACCTTTAACATAACAGAACTCTCTCCCCCACTGCATAGTGCACCTTTAACATAACAGAACTCTCTCCCCCACTGCATAGTGCACCTTTAACATAACAGAACTCTCTCCCCCAGACTGCATAGTGCACCTTTAACTTAACAGAACTATCTCCCCCACTGCATAGTGCACCTTTAACATAACAGAACTCTCTCCCCCAGACTGCATAGTGTACCTTTAACATAACAGAACTATCTCCCCCAGACTGCATAGTGCACCTTTAACATAACAGAACTCTCTCCCCCAGACTGCATAGTGCACCTTTAACATAACAGAACTCTCTCCCCCAGACTGCATAGTGCACCTTTAACATAACAGAACTCTCTCCCCCAGACTGCATAGTGCACCTTTAACATAACAGAACTCTCTCCCCCAGACTGCATAGTGTACCTTTAACATAACAGAACTCTCTCCCCCAGACTGCATAGTGCACCTTTAACATAACAGAACTCTCTCCCCCACTGCATAGTGCACCTTTAACATAACAGAACTCTCTCCCCCAAACTGCATAGTGCACCTTTAACATAACAGAACTCTCTCCCCCACTGCATAGTGCACCTTTAACATAACAGAACTCTCTCCCCCAGACTGCATAGTGTACCTTTAACATAACAGAACTCTCTCCCCCAGACTGCATAGTGCACCTTTAACATAACAGAACTCTCTCCCCCACTGCATAGTGCACCTTTAACATAACAGAACTCTCTCCCCCAAACTGCATAGTGCACCTTTAACATAACAGAACGCTCTCCCCCAGACTGCATAGTGTACCTTTAACATAACAGAACGCTCTCCCCCACTGCATAGTGCACCTTTAACATAACAGAACGCTCTCCCCCAGACTGCATAGTGCACCTTTAACATAACAGAACTCTCTCCCCCAGACTGCATAGTGCACCTTTAACATAACAGAACTCTCTCCCCCAGACTGCATAGTGCACCTTTAACATAACAGAACTCTCTCCCCCAGACTGCATAGTGCACCTTTAACATAACAGAACTCTCTCCCCCACTGCATAGTGCACCTTTAACATAACAGAACTCTCTCCCCCAGACTGCATAGTGCACCTTTAACATAACAGAACTATCTCCCCCACTGCATAGTGCACCTTTAACATAACAGAACTCTCTCCCCCAGACTGCATAGTGCACCTTTAACATAACAGAACTCTCTCCCCCAGACTGCATAGTGCACCTTTAACATAACAGAACTCTCTCCCCCAGACTGCATAGTGTACCTTTAACATAACAGAACTCTCTCCCCCAGACTGCATAGTGCACCTTTAACATAACAGAACGCTCTCCCCCAGACTGCATAGTGCACCTTTAACATAACAGAACTCTCTCCCCCAGACTGCATAGTGCACCTTTAACATAACAGAACTCTCTCCCCCAGACTGCATAGTGCACCTTTAACATAACAGAACTCTCTCCCCCAGACTGCATAGTGCACCTTTAACATAACAGAACTCTCTCCCCCAGACTGCATAGTGCACCTTTAACATAACAGAACGCTCTCCCCCACTGCATAGTGCACCTTTAACATAACAGAACTCTCTCCCCCAGACTGCATAGTGCACCTTTAACATAACAGAACTCTCTCCCCCACTGCATAGTGCACCTTTAACATAACAGAACGCTCTCCCCCAGACTGCATAGTGCACCTTTAACATAACAGAACTCTCTCCCCCAAACTGCATAGTGCACCTTTAACATAACAGAACTCTCTCCCCCAGACTGCATAGTGCACCTTTAACATAACAGAACTCTCTCCCCCACTGCATAGTGCACCTTTAACATAACAGAACTCTCTCCCCCACTGCATAGTGCACCTTTAACATAACAGAACTCTCTCCCCCAGACTGCATAGTGCACCTTTAACATAACAGAACTCTCTCCCCCAGACTGCATAGTGCACCTTTAACATAACAGAACTCTCTCCCCCACTGCATAGTGCACCTTTAACATAACAGAACGCTCTCCCCCACTGCATAGTGCACCTTTAACATAACAGAACTCTCTCCCCCACTGCATAGTGCACCTTTAACATAACAGAACTCTCTCCCCCACTGCATAGTGCACCTTTAACATAACAGAACTCTCTCCCCCACTGCATAGTGCACCTTTAACATAACAGAACTCTCTCCCCCACTGCATAGTGCACCTTTAACATAACAGAACTCTCTCCCCCAGACTGCATAGTGCACCTTTAACATAACAGAACGCTCTCCCCCAGACTGCATAGTGCACCTTTAACATAACAGAACTCTCTCCCCCACTGCATAGTGCACCTTTAACATAACAGAACTCTCTCCCCCACTGCATAGTGCACCTTTAACATAACAGAACTCTCTCCCCCACTGCATAGTGCACCTTTAACATAACAGAACTCTCTCCCCCACTGCATAGTGCACCTTTAACATAACAGAACTCTCTCCCCCAGACTGCATAGTGCACCTTTAACATAACAGAACGCTCTCCCCCAGACTGCATAGTGCACCTTTAACATAACAGAACTCTCTCCCCCACTGCATAGTGCACCTTTAACATAACAGAACGCTCTCCCCCAAACTGCATAGTGCACCTTTAACATAACAGAACTCTCTCCCCCAGACTGCATAGTGCACCTTTAACATAACAGAACTCTCTCCCCCAGACTGCATAGTGCACCTTTAACATAACAGAACTATCTCCCCCAGACTGCATAGTGCACCTTTAACATAACAGAACTCTCTCCCCCAGACTGCATAGTGCACCTTTAACATTTATCATGGTCAAGTGACCACTCTAGCCGATGATAACTGTATGGCTGATGTGTCTATGTAGATAATGGAGGTTGTTTATCTGTATTCAAATGGAGTGATAATCTTTTTTATTGAGAATTTTAAACACTTTCAATGATTACACAGATATGTTATAACAGATATGATAGTACTTCAACAAATCAATCACACGAATGTCCCTCAGGTGTTTACTGCATTGATAAGGAGATTAGAGTTGCTTTATTGGTTTTTGATCAATAGTTTTACTGATTTCATTTGGAAATCCCATGCATTGTAAATAGTTTGTAAAATGTCTTTCTATGCTGTTTTATTTTTTGTATCACAACTAATAAAATTTAAAGGACGTGTAATATCTACTGTGTGTTACAGGCATCAAGGTGCTACAGTATGTAAATTCACAACTTTTGAAAGACATGTACAAAGATACACACATTAGCTACACCGACAGTTACACAGCAGCCAGCTATATGAACACATATATTAAATTGTTCATTTAATAGTCTTAGTACACTATAAGAATATATATAAATGGAAGACATACTTTGTTGTCACTGAAATATCATGAAATATTCAAATTATGTTTTTTTAAATGTTTTCGAGGGAAAATGAAAGGGGTAAATGCACATGGAACATCTAGTTGGATTTATCAGGCGATAATGAACGTTTCTTATGTCCATGGAGTATTCATGAGGGCGTGGGCTGCTTGACCACTCGATTTTGATGGTGACAGCCTTGATCTCGGTGTACTCCTGAAGAGCGTACTCCCGCCTGGAACAAATACCAATGTCATAGGTCATTAAAAACCAAATCAGTGATCCACACATGAACAAAATAGGTAGCCATAAAGAACAAAACAAACAAAACAATCGAGACATGTTTTTTTCCACAGTGTGCAGGACTGGGTTATAGGTGGCAACTGACCTCAAGCTCTGCCCTCTTTTCTTGATCCTCCAATCACAACTGATCCTCCTGCTTCCCGAAAAGCAACTGTTGCGATTGGACGATCATGAAAAGAGGGCAGGGTTTGCGATAGGTGAGTTGTGGACAGTCAGACGTTTTGCAGGACACATGTGCAGGTTATGTAGGTGCTTCTAGCAAGGCGCCTTTCTCTGCATCTCTCAAAATCCTCACCTCGAATGGCATTACCCACATTATGCTGCCTTCACTTTTTTTTGCCGCCCCTGAGCTGCTAAAAAGTGCTCTGTCTGATATGAGTCGCTAGCGACACATGCTACTCAAGAGATTTGCGACCAACAGCTAAACCGATGACTATGGGTAACCCAGACTAGTTGGCGTGATACCAAACCTCCAATTGTTGTCTGAGTTTTGGTGTGACGTATATAATACACGTGGAACATGGCATATCATAGCGGAGGTAAAGCAGCAGGGTGATGTTTCCTACATCAGGGCTGATTAATTGTATTGCCTGTATCATGTGGCTGTGAAAGGTTTGTTTACATTGGTGATAGTAAACACAGGAGTGAAGAACAACAACGCACATTTCTCGACTATAGACCTTTCAAGTTCATACAGAAAGTCATCTTTGCACAATTAAACAAGTTCTCCTGATGGATAGTATAATAGCTCTACGATGCAAACGCATGACGGTCAGCTGCTGCTAAATCAGCCATAGAGAACATGAGAATGAGAGACAGGTAAGAGGACACTAGTTAACAGACACACTAGAAATAAGAGAGGATCATCGTTCACAGTTAGCAGTTAGTAGCAGACAGTGACACACTAGAACTAAGAGAGGATCATCACTCAGTTAGCAGTTAGTAGCAGACATACTAAAACTAAGATCATCACTCACAGTTAGCAGTTAGTAGCAGACATACTAAAACTAAGATCATCACTCACAGTTAGCAGTTAGTAGCAGACAGTGACACACTAGAACTAAGAGAGGATCATCACTCAGTTAGCAGTTAGTAGCAGACATACTAAAACTAAGATCATCACTCACAGTTAGCAGTTAGTAGCAGACATACTAAAACTAAGATCATCACTCACAGTTAGCAGTTAGTAGCAAACACACTAGAACTAAGATCATCGCTCACAGTTAGCAGTTAGTAGCAAACACACTAGAACTAAGATCATCGCTCACAGTTAGCAGTTAGTAGCAGACACACTAAAACTAAGAGAGGATCATCACTCACAGTTAGCAGTTAGTAGCAGACACACTAGAACTAAGAGAGGATCATCACTCACAGTTAGCAGTTAGTAGCAGACACACTAGAACTAAGAGAGGATCATCACTCACAGTTAGCAGTTAGTAGCAGACACACTAGAACTAAGAGAGGATCATCACTCACAGTTAGCAGTTAGTAGCAGACACACTAGAACTAAGAGAGGATCATCACTCACAGTTAGCAGTTAGTAGCAGACACACTAGAACTAAGAGAGGATTATCACTCACAGTTAGCAGTTAGTAGCAAACACACTAGAACTAAGAGAGGATCATCACTCAGTTAGCAGTTAGTAGCAGACACACTAAAACTAAGAGAGGATCATCACTCACAGTTAGCAGTTAGTAGCAGACACACTAGAACTAAGAGAGGATCATCACTCACAGTTAGCAGTTAGTAGCAGACACACTAAAACTAAGAGAGGATCATCACTCACAGTTAGCAGTTAGTAGCAGACACACTAGAACTAAGAGAGGATCATCACTCACAGTTAGCAGTTAGTAGCAGACACACTAGAACTAAGAGAGGATCATCACTCACAGTTAGCAGTTAGTAGCAGACACACTAGAACTAAGAGAGGATCATCACTCACAGTTAGCAGTTAGTAGCAGACACACTAGAACTAAGAGAGGATCATCACTCACAGTTAGCAGTTAGTAGCAGACACACTAGAACTAAGAGAGGATCATCACTCACAGTTCCTTTCCGTTCCCAGACATCTTGAAGCCTCCGAAGGGACACTGGGCGCTCATAGCGTTGTAGCAGTTCACCCTGGAACACAATGGCAAGAGTAAACACTAGTGCCTTTCTTTAACACTTTGATTGCCCAACCCAAGTTTTCTCGGGTTTACCCCCCGCGGATTGAATGCCCACTCACGAGAATTCTCGTATTTTCTCGTTTTTTTTTAAATCATATTTCATCAACCGAGTCTACCGTTGGAAATTCAGCCACTCCAGGCGCTCAGATGTGAAAAAAGCGCCCCCTATCGTCTCCCAGATGGTAATTCACCCTTTTGGATTGAACTCAATGAAAATGAACGAGAAAAAAAATCCCTGACTCCACATTTAACTTCTCACTCATGCAGCCGGGGTCGATCAGCTCCACTTGTGAGCCTCAGAGCAGCGGGAATTATGTGTTTTTACAGTATACACAGTGAATCAATAAAAGGATAGATTTTTTCGAATGGCGATTAGGAATTGGAATAATCCATTTGGATACCATCTGATCTCAGGTAAGGAATCTATGTTACCAGTCTTAGGATAATCAGACTCGTTTTCACGGAGATATAAGCTTTTATGTGATTATGTGATATGGCTGATTGACTGTGCGAGCGGTCAGGAAATATGAGAATCGATTTTCAGCTCGCGGCCAGAGCGTGCATGCGTACACATATACTATCGATAATCTAGCGTTTATTTGAAAACGATTCATAAATAGGCCGAAAAATGACAACGTTCTAGAATATTCCAGTAAAGGGCGATTATCATGCAATGTCTTCATTTTTCCATGAAAACGAGTGCTTTTCAAAATGCTAGATAAAAAAACAATCTGCTACGACAATGTTGACTGGAAAATGAGTCTTTGATAAGCGACGGGCAGATTAGACACATAGCCATAATTTTATACATAGATTAGGCGATATTAACGTTAACATTGAAGTGGTGCTGGGCATTCAAGGGGGTAAAAAGGAATTAAGCTTGGGCAGTGAAAGTGTTAAGTAGAAATGCTTCTTGCGCGCACACACACATACACATACACACACACACATAGCAAGTAGCAAGATGGCGCCGCACTGTCCGGCCAACGTCCAGTCCATCAAAAACAACCTGGATGACATCAGAGCCAGAATCAAGTTGGCCAGAGGGACATTCAGGACTGCAATGTCCTCTGTTTCACTGAGACTTGGATACCACCAGAGGTGTCCCAGACCATGCTATGCCGGCCGACAACTTCTCAGTTCACCGCAAGGACAGAACGGAGGAGTCCAAAAAGTCCAAGGGACGCGGCGTGAGTCTCATGATTAATAATAACTGGTGAAGGAAGTTAATATTTCATTGTCAATAAAGGAATATCTTATCCTTCACTTCTGCAATCAGATCAGTCTGTGAGGGCTGTGGGTGTGTGTGTGGGTCATGAGCAGATAATAGGGACTCTTAAAGTTATACGTCAAACGAATAACCACAAAACTACTTACGCAGACGTTTGAGGAGAAGGGGAAAAATAAACAACACAAAACAACCTTTACAGGTGAAAGCCTCAAAGTATTTAAGAAAATAAGTAAAGTCCAAAAAAACAGGACGACACTCATTAAAGAGGTATTGTAGAAAGAATAAATAAGCCACAAAGGCAACTTCTAAAACCAGAGTTTATATTGAAAACATAAAACAATAAACCTCCACCAAGGGAGTTTATGTGCAACGGACAGTTCCAAAAGAACAAAAGAAAACACTAACATAAAGGACTCAGCCTCTATAAAGTAAAGTGTAAACTAAGCCAGTAGCCGAAAACAAGATGGCTACAAAAGGCTAAATGCTGAATAGGGCAGCACTACACTTAAATATAATGAGCCTGACCAAACGTATAGCCAGCACAAGGAAATTAATTAGAAGTTGACACTGCGAGATCCAAACTTAAATAGACTCAACATGGCCATAGGCACAACTGCACTGCAGGTGCAATCAAGCCCACACACCTGCCGACCCGCAATTAACCACAGGGAACAGGGATTGACAGCCAGTGTTCGAATTATGAGGGGGCCAATGGGGGCTCAGCCCCCATAGCTAGAGTCTGAGCCCCCATAGTCAAGACCCCCTGTGGGGGTCTCTCAAAAAAATTTTATAATTTTTTTTTTTTTAATGCACAAATTAGTATTATTTATGTTACCTAAATAAATTGTTTTTTTTTTTGATCAATTTTTTTTTATTATTAATTACATGAAACAGGACAACACAATAACCACAGTAACAAAAAACATAACTTCACAGGAGAATAACAAACAATAATAATACAGAATAATAAATTATAAGACAAAAAGAAAAAGAAACAGCGTCCAACCTATCAAATATAGGTGGCTACTTCAATAACAAAAAGGGGTCTTCAAGACATGGCAACCTTTCCCCACCTTTACAAAGTGGAGTGACTTAAAAGATTGTTTATGAGAGTGTTGTCGCAGATTTACTGTAGATAGCCTAGGTCCCTTACACATGTTCAAGACTGCCAAACTCGCAGACGGTAAAGTGTAAGAAGAAAGAAATTCCTCTTCCAAGTTGGTTGACAGGTCAATCAGTCTGCCAATATTAGTCCCTTGGGGAGATGGCATGTGAATTGACATATAGCGCAGAATAGCTAAATACCAACCCCCCCTAAAATCCCCCCAGCCAAAGTTAAGAAGGACAAGACAAAAACCAAGACAGACAAGACATTTCCTCCTCCCCCTCCCCAGAGACCGCCGGACCCCCCCGATCAAGCGCCCCAACCCCGCTCAGCCGCACACGGCGGTCTTTACCTTCTCAGCTGCTGCGAACCACAGGTCAATGCCAGCCTGCCCCACCCCAATCACCCGAGCCGTGGATATCTCAAGATAAATCACATCCAATAGAGTTAGGGACCAGTTGATCATTGTCAGCTTCTCAGGCTCCTTCCATCTCATTGCTATAAGCTTCTTCGCTGCTGTGACGCCCGCTAGGACAACCCTTTTCAGTTGTACGGACGCGGGTAGTGTCGTTATATCGTTCAGGAGTAGCGTAACAGCTGTGAATGGGATAGTTAAGCCACACAGATCTGAAAGTTTGTCCGTTATTGACCTCCAGAAACGGGCCACTGGTGGGCAATCCCAATACATATGCATATAAGTGCCAGTGGCCTTTTGAGAGCACAAAGTGCACCGAGAGTCGGTTATCAGTCCCATAGCAAATAGCTTCCTAGGTGTAAGATAGGTCCTATGAATGTAATTAAAATTAATTTGCTGGTGATTGGGGTTGCGGGAAGATAATGCCACATTTGCCCAAACATCATCCCAGTCAAACTCGGGGTCCAACTCCGGGATATCCACACGCCAGATTGTATCCAATGATAAATTTTTATACGTGGATTGAATTAAGAGCGTATAAAAGTCTGAGACAAACCCTCTGGATGTCGTTCTGTCCACTATGAGCCTGAGGAAGGGGTGTGGTTGCAAAGCTTGAGCCCACGGTACGCCATGCGCCCTCAGTGCTGACCTTAGTTGAAGGTAAAGAAAGAAGGACTCGCCGGGAAGATCATAAAATTCTCTTAAGTCCTGAAACGCACGGAGGCCGTTCTTATCATAAATATCCTCCAGAGTATGCACTCCCCTCCTTTGCCATTGAGGAATATTAACCGGCTTGTGTCCAACAAGTAATTGCTGGTTATTAAAAATTGGAGAGTCCAGGTGCCAAGGGCATTTAACCCCACACGACCTCTGTACATTACGCCACGTTTGGATCACGTGAGTTATGATCGGTCCATACCTCAGCCGGCATTTCGCAATAGAGACAGTGGAGTACACTACATCCTGCAATCTTAGCGGAGACACCGCCGCCGCTTCTAAGGAGCGCCACGATACAGCCTCTACAGGGTCTAGCCAGCACATCAGAGGTCTCAGTGAAAAGGACCAGAAATAAAGTTTAAAATCAGGGATTGCGAGGCCCCCATCTTGTTTCCTACGTTGAGTAGTAGCCCTTTTGATTCTCGGGCGTTTGTTATTCCAGACAAACTTAGATACCATCGATTGTACCTTGCGCCAGTGGTCTATTGGAGGGGGCAGGGGGAGCATTGAGCTAATAAAATTTATCCTAGGCAGGATGTTCATTTTGATTATGGAAGCCCGGGCTTGTAAGGAGTTAGGAAGGGACGACCACCTGTCTAGATCCTGGCGTATTTTATCATAAGTACCCGTGAAGTTGTACTTAGTAGTTTGGTTCAGCGTGGGGAATATCTCTATGCCCAGGTATTTAAAATGTTCTACTATGGGGATATCAGCTGGTAGTCGTACCGCCTTGGCCAGTTCATTAAGAGGTAGGCAGGCTGATTTGTTCCAGTTAATCTTAAAACCTGACAATTTACCAAAGTCGTCGATTATCCTCAATAATTTTGTGGCCGACCGGGAGGGGTCGTCCATGAAAATCAGCAGGTCATCCGCATAGAGAGCAATTTTGTGTGGAGTATTGTTGACCATTATGGGGACGATGTCCTCCGATTGCCTAATAAATTGAGCCAAAGGTTCGAGGGAAAGCGCGAACAGTCCCGGGCTCAGAGGGCAACCCTGTCTAGAAGATCTGGAGACTGGAAAGAGTGTGGAACAGTTTTTGCCTGTCAGTATCATCGCAGACGGCGAGGCATACAGGACTTTAATCATATGAATAAAACTCTTTCCAAGACCCATGACCTCTAATGCCTTCCACAGGTATGACCACTCAAGTCTGTCAAACGCCTTCATGGCATCCAAAGACAGAACTGTGGATGGAGTTGTATTGTCTTTACTGTTATCGATTACATGCAACAGCCTCCTAAGATTATCTGCAGCCAGACGCCCCGGGATAAAACCAGTTTGATCGCAGTGTACCAATACAGACATAAATCTCTGCAGGCGACGGGCCAGCACCTTGGCAAACACCTTTAAATCGGCCCCGAGAAGACTCAAGGGTCTATAGCTACCACAATCATTGGGATCTTTGTCCTTTTTGAGAAGTAAAGAAATCAACGCCATATTGACATCTCTTGAGAACTCCCCTTGTTCGATAGCGTAATTGATCATATCGAGCATCAATGGACCCAGTTGGTCCCAGAAAGCTAAATACACTTCGGGTGGAATACCATCCCAGCCTGGCGCCTTACCCCTCTGCATTTCAACAATAGTCTCCCTCAATTCTACGAGAGTAATCGGTCTCCCCAGTTCCTTGGCCTCCTCCTCAGAAATGTGGGGTATCTCAAGCCCGCCAATGAACGATTCAAATCTAGAGTCATCCAGATTACCCTCTGAGCTATATAACTGTGAGTAAAACTCTTTAAAAGTGTCATTGATCTTTTTCGAATCAGTAGTGACTGCACCCTGGCTCGTCCTAATCGAGGGGATATCTGAGAAATGATCATTTGAGCGTATTTTCATTGCCAATAGATGGCTAGGTCTGGAGCCGTGAAAATAGTAATTTTGTCTTGTCCTATGTATTAAGAACTCAGACTGTTGTTTAAGTATGGAGTTTATTTCTTTTTTGACTATCTTACGTTGTGTGTTTAGTCGTTCATTATAGTCAGTTTGCAAGGATGCGTATAGGTCCGCATATAATGATTCCAGTCCTTCTAGCTTTTTTGACCGGGATTTTCGCAAATTGGAGGCAAATAGTGTGACATGACCCCTGATGAATCCTTTCAATGCGTTCCACAGGACCCTAGGGTCTTCTACCGTGCCAACGTTGATCTGCAAAAATTCAGCTAGTTTACTCCTGAACTCAGAACAGAAGTCATCGTTCTTTAGCAAGGTCGAATTAAAACGCCATCTGGGAGCTCTTGCGGAGAGCCTGCCAAAGGTTGCCGTAAGGAAAATCCCCTTGTGGTCTGAGAGAGCCAAGGGAACCAATGAGACATCGAAACTATCAAACATATTAGGGGACGCGAATGCATAGTCAATTCGAGAGAAGCTTTTGTGTCTGGCTGACAGGTGAGAGTAATCTCTGAGGGTGGGGTTGCATAAGCGCCAGAGGTCTGAGAGCCCCGTGTCTTTGGCCCACATCCTGAGGGCCTTAGAGGCCCGTTTCTGGTCGCTCGTTTCAGAGGGCCCAGACCTATCCATCTCCGCATCCCAGCACGCATTAAAATCGCCACCCACAATGAGAGCGTATCCATTAAGTTCCAACATATTCTTCGTGATTGTATTATAGAACGCTGAATCAAATGTGTTAGGAGCATACAATGCTATTATAGCCATCTTCCTATGCAAGAATTCAACTTTTGCTATAGTAATCCTTCCCTCCGTGTCCGACCATACATCCAAGATTTTGATATCAAGGTTACGTCTTGTAACTATGACTACTCCTTTCGTCTTATCATCGGCTGAGGATGCGGAGATAACGTGATATTGCCGATTTGCCAGTCTTGACACGTCACCTACCATTAAATGCGTCTCACTAAGGAGAGCAAGGTCAATATTTCTCCTCTTCAATAGCCAAAGGACACTGGCACGCTTGTGTGGGGCGTTAAGCCCTCCTGCGTTCCAAATTAAAATATTCAATTTAGCCATGGTCGAGCTTGTATAAGTGCGTAGAGAACATACCCGTGCAGCCAGGCTGAGTACAGAGGTGCCGATCCCGGCGGGCCCGGACGGTCAATCCCAGGAGTTCAGAGGAGGAACACTTACACATATATAAGACAACAGTACATAGAACACATAAAAATACCACCCCAGCTACAGCCCCCCCTCCTTCTACTCTAAACCCTAACCCACCCGTCCTACTATAAGTTCCTCTATACCCACTCTCCAATCCCCACCCTATGCCCCATCCACTGAGGATGGTCATCTTCCTATCACTTCCCACTAGAGACATGGATCAATAAGACGCTTCCCACTCCCACCCCCCTCTAGATAAACCCCTGAGTAAACCCCCACTAGTCCAATAAACACAAATAATAATAAAATAAAATTCAATAAAGATATCGGTCGAAAACCACCTGAGCCCTGGCCCCAACATGAGACAACCATAATGGTAAAAATAGCCATTATTAAATAATAACTCCGCATCAACCTGCAGCCCTCTATTTCCGAATCTGCGCTTCAACATCACATTGTTATAGCCCAAAAAGGTATAGGAAAATTCAATACAAAATTAAATTAAAGCATCCCAGCCGATAGTCTAAGGCAGGTTCGGGTCACAGGTCATACATAGATCCAAAAGGACAAAGATCAACACTTAAATCCAAAGAGAAGAGGGTCTATACCAGAGAAAACAAAGTAGCAAGGAGCCAATGGCCGAGATCAGCTAAATAGGCTAACTGCAAATAGAGTAGCCAGGTACTGACACCAGGCCACACACAGCTTTGGCCAACGCTACCCAAGCTACACAAACGACCAAGACAATTCACACACAGCACATGTCGTATCTCCAAATGTTGTGAAGTAACATATGTTTTGCCTGGAAAAAAACATCGTTATTAACAAAACATTCGGGAGGGGAAGGAAGGAAGAGTGGGGTAATGTCCAATGGACATCTTACCTGCACCAAGGAACGCAGGGCGAAAGGCTGCAACACAGGTCTCCACGTTGACGAAAGGCCTCTCGCTGGCGGGACAAAAAGAAGCTATGGCCGGAGCCTTGTCATGGTGCAGGCCCGACTACATCTTCTGTCAAAGATGATGTCGTAGTCAGAGTGCCAGGGCCTGCTATTCTCACGGCTAATGTCAATGGTCGTAGCACAAGCTAACAGCTAACTCTAGGCTAACTGATAGCATCAAGCTAACGTTCCCAGCCGAGCGAAAACGTGCAGCTAACATCGTAGCTAAACAGCTAACTGGCTAACAGTTAGCCTAACCCGGCTATCGCTAACCATTAGCTAACGCAGAAGCAAGCTATGCGGCTACCACTGAAAAACTGTACAACGTGAGAAAAGCAATACAGGCCAACACTTCAGACAGCCGCTGTGTTTTCCTCTTCTCATACGAAGAGAGAAGGGAAAAAGAAGGCAATACACGTCCCACTACAGAGTGGTGTTTACCATAGCGGTGCCGGCAACAAGTCCCTCGCGGACTATAGCCGACTTGAGCATGGAGATATTCTCATAATGAAACACCAAGCTCACCTCCCTCGTACCAGGTGCTGACACCAGGCCACACACCGTTAGCTACTACAACAGCTAGTCGGCCCGTTTGGCTCCCGAGAGAGAGAGAGAGAGAGAGATATCCACGGCGGGAATAGAATAGAGTGCATTAAAAACTCACCAAACGTCCAAGAGGATGAAGACAACCGCGTGGAGTTGACGAAGTTCATCTGCCGAACGACCGTCCTCTTCATCTTGGCATAACAATGCTGCACGTGCTCTCTCTAGGTTAGCTAACGCTAGTTAGCCTTTAGCTAAGCTAGCTACTAGCCGACATCATCATGGCTATATCCCGACTGAACCACACGTTAGCACTCAATATTATAACGTAGCTAAAGCTAACTAGCTGTCCCTGTCTTTAGCCGGGATGGCTAGCCTGACTGAACTGTCTAACATGCAACAACTTTCATCTTCAGTCCATCTGCCGAACGATGTCCTCTTCATCTTGGCTGGCATAACCTCCAATGCTGCACGCGCGAAATAGTCAGACGCTACCTTACCTGTAACCCCTCCCCTCATTGAAACCAATTCTGCTGCAGAGCCTCAGAGCTGCCTCCAATAGTGTATCTGCAGAGCCGCAGAGCCAGGAACAAGTCAGACACATTCTACAAACGTGTCTAATGTGAAATATATAAGCATATAAGCTAAACTAGATTTTAGGTCTGTGATGAAAAAGGGCCTCGCGGGAAGGGGGGTCTCGCAAAAAAAATAAAATAAAAAAAATTGTGCGAGGCCCCCCTTCCCGCGAGGCCCTGTGCGACCGCACTGCTCGCACACCCCCTGAGGCGCCCCTGCAAGCGGTGTAACGTAATTGGCAGAATCGACTGTCAATCAATGGTCTACCTGACATGCAAACTCATAAACAATGTTTCTGTACTGGAGGTGTACAGTATTTCAATAGGCAACCCTGAAAGGATTATTTTTCTAGAAGAGCAACACTAGCCAAAACATAGGCATTGTATGCATAAAAGGGGCAAAAGCTAAAGTTAAGTGACTGTTACTTTTGCACACGCAGATACACACACACGCACGCAGTGGGCCAGTGACTTTGGTGGTATGTGCTATTGCACAGATGTGTGTCCCGTTCCCGTTTGCACATGCACGCACAGTACAAATATACATTTATTTAAAAAATATATATATAAACTCTGTTACTTGAAATATTTTCACTGTGCTCCTAAATATTTTTGGGTGCTCCTAAATTTCTTTGTGTGCTCCTAAATTTTTTTGTGTGCTCCTAAATCTTTTCATTTAGGAGCACATGTGCTCCTTGGGAAAAAGGTTAGCGTAGAGCCCTGTCATCATCCATCACTCTCAACACAGGTGCCCCCCAGAGCTGTGTTCTGAGCCCCCTCCTCTACTCGCTTTACACGCATGACTGTGTGGCAAAGCACAACAGCAACACAATCATTACGTTTGACGATACAGATGTGGTGTCCCTGATCTCTGCAAACAACGAGAGGACCTACCTGGTAGAGGTGGAGAACCTGGCGCTGTGGTGCCAGGAGAACAGCTTCTCCCTGAACGTCAGCAAAACCAACGAAATTATCGTGGATTTTAGGAGGTCAGGGGCTAGGGACCACATATCCGAGGACTTGACATGGACCACACACATTGACAGTGTAGTGAAGAAGGTATGGCAGTGCCTCTACTTCCTCAGGCGCCTAAGGAAGTTACAAGTGAGTCAGAAGATCCTTAAAGGGGAACTATCTTATAAATGGCCTTTTTGAGTGTTTAGCATTGTTTCCTAGCTATGTGAACTTATATTAATATGATCTATGTCTCAAAATTCTCATATTGGCGCATTCTTCCAATTCTCCTCTCACAATATTCACCCTCACTGAACTGAGTCATTTGAAAATGTGATGATTTGTGATGTCAGAGAGACACCGCTGCATGATAATGGAGAGATACAAGATGAGCTGCACACAGTTCTGTACCCACTCCACACAGTCAGCTCAAAACGGCTCGAGATCTTGAGGTAGAAAAATGCTGTTTTTGAGGACTTGATTAGAAATACAAAACAATGAATAAAAAAAATATATATATTACAGAGGTGTTCCATAGACTCACAGGAATTGTGTAAAAGTGCCCAAATAGTGAAAGAAATAGTAAAATAGTTCCCCTTTAAGAACTTCTATTCATGCACAATAGAGAGCCTCTTGACTGGTAACATCACCTCCTGGTTTGGGAATAGCACCGCACACGACTGCAGCAGACTGCAGAGAGTGGCCCGATCAGCTGAATGCACAGTTGGAGGTGGGCTTCCCACTCTCCAAGACATTTAACCAAGCATTGCAGGGTCATTGCTAAGAGCATACTCAAAGACTCTATAGTCACCCAAACAATTGCCTCTTTGAACTGCTGCAGTCAGGCAAGCACTACCGGAGTCTTATGGCCAGTACAGAAAGACTCAGAAGGAGCTTCTATCCCCAAGCCATCAGGATGCTCAATGAGTAGGGTTGGGCACCGAGAACCGGTTCTAATAGGAACCGGTTCCTAACTTCCGGTTCTGGAACATATTTGCATTTCGATTCTTAATTTCGATTAGTAAAAAAAAAAAAGAAAAAATAATAATAATTGTTTTACTTTGTTAATTAATACCCTAGTTACAGTACAGCAACCAAATTAAACTGTATCAAGTCAACTGACAGTGTGAATAGTATGAAAAAAATCAAAGATAAAAAAAAAGAATAATAATCTCCTGCGAAATAAGCTGTGACCTGTTTTGACCTGCACCCCAAAGAATCTGAATCGAGAATAGTTTAGAACAGGAATCGAAATGGAGAATCGGAATCGGAACCGGAATCGTTCAAATCCAAAGATGCCCAACCATCTACACTCATTGCACACACATCCACATGCACACACTCACTTTAACCCAGTGGTCACCAACCCGTCGATCTTGATCGACTGGTCGATCTTTGAGACCTTCCATGTAGATCTTTCCCTGAAATTTAAAAAAAATAAAAATAAAAAAATGTATCTTTCCCTGAGAGTCCACATTACAGTTCTACTTTTGTTTTGATGTGAAAAGTGATGCTGCATAAGATTACTGCACTTAGCACTGACTGATAAAGTACATATTACAGTTCTACTTTGACAAACATATTTACAATTAGCATTTTCTAATGTTAATAATATGAGAGTCCACATTATAGTTCTACTTTTGTTTTGATGTGAAAAGTGATGCTGCATAAGAGGACTGCACTTAGCACTGACTGAGAAAGTACATATTACAGTTCTACTTTATAAAATGCTAATTGTAAATATGTTTGGCAATGTTAATTAATAGGAGAAGGTCCACATTACAGTTCTACTTTTGTTTTGATGTGAAAAGTGATGCTGCATAAGATGACTGCACTTAGCACTGACTGAGAAAGTACACATTACAGTTCTACTTTATAAAATTCTAATTGTAAATATGTTTGTCAATGTTAATAATATGAGAAAGTCCACATTACAGTTCTACTTTTGTTTTGATGTGAAAAGTGATGCTGCATAAGATGACTGCACTTAGCACTGACTGAGAAAGTACACATTACAGTTCTACTTTATAAAATGCTAATTGTAAATATGTTTGTCAATGTTAATAATATGAGAAAGTCCACATTACAGTTCTACTTTTGTTTTGATCTGAAAAGTGATGCTGCATAAGATGACTGCACTTAGCACTGACTGAGAAAGTACATATTACAGTTCTACTTTGACGTTTTAATGTTGGACCAAAGCATTGCATGTAATTAGAATACAGGCAAATAAAAGTAATTTAGTTTAAAGTACAATCTTGGCTGTCTCTCAACGCTTCAATAGGTAGATCTTGCCTTCACCAAAAAAATAAAAAGTGATCTTGGGCTTAAAAAGGTTGGTGACCACTGCTTTAACCAAACACTCACCTTAACACTCACTTTAGAAATTTTTAACACTTTTAAAACTACACCATCTTTTATCTATTTAAGAGATTTGAGATCTAAGAGATTTGCACTACTGTACATCCATACCTAATTTTAGCATTTAGCATTTTTTTGTAAGTTTACATTTTTGTCCTTAACACATCTGGCGCCAATAACGTCGTACAACGTGTTTCAAGGTCATGCTAATTCTGCCATTCCACGGCGTACGACGTTATTGAGATCATATTTCATTTTTTCGCCATGGTATTCAGAATTACCTCACCCAGCCTCGGCTGATACAGTGGGAGCCTGCACAACTCTGCAACACTTCAATACTGCCGCCTGGTGGATGATCGGCGAGTTACAACCGGAAATGGATCTCTGGAGATCTCCGTGCATCTGGCAAATGCGTCCGGCACTCACATATTGTTGCGGGACTCTAGACACACATCTGTGTATATCGATCGCTGCCATAACTCAATAATCGATATGATTTGGGCGTTTATTATTATTATACAAACCGGAAATGGATCTAGTAGGTCGCCGTCAAATAAGTGGGATCTTTTTCCTCCAGTCTCATCGGCGAACAGTAAGAGGACGCTGACGTCATTTTCAGCATGTTTGTTTATTATTATTAATGCAAACTGCTCTGATCAATATATCACCCATACTACATAAAGCATTTACTGACGATCACGGAATTATAAACGACCCCCCCCCCCCCCCGTTCATCCGCGCATGATCAGTCATAACGTTTAGGATCATGTACAGTTGGAATTTTTTATATAGCATGTATCGGCAACAAACGGCAGTTGATAATCTATATATGCGTTTATGCCTATAACTCACGTTCTAGGAATTACTGCAGAAAACGATAAAAACATATTTATATTCAAGACGGTATTTTCGTATGAATCTATGAATGAAAAAGTATAACGTTCCTACATCCTGAACGATAGATAATCGATGTTGAATGGGCCATAGTAATGTCAATTTAGCAATACAATTTTAAAAGTTATAGCCCTGCAAAGAAGGTGAACATCTCCATAGGCTTAGAGTGGTGGCAGAGAGTGGTATGAGACGAGCAAACTCTGTGGCAGTTAATGTGTTAATTGTCTGCATTTTTGTACCTCATTGTCTGCATTTCTGTACCTCATTGTCTGTCTCATTGATTGATTGATTGAAAGCTTTTGCAGAATGGGTACAATCAGTGGCGGCCGGCCGATAGTGGGCGCTAGAGCGCCACCCTCCCTGGTTAAAAGAGAGAAGAAGAAGAAAAAAAATATATATATATATATTTTTTAGAGCCCTAGAAATAAAATAAACATGTTTAAAATGAATAATATTTACTCATTTTAAGTATGTTTGTGTTTCCAATGCACACTATAACGTTAATATATCAAATATAAATAATAGTTTTTCATTCACAGGAAGTCACTAGTAACTACCTCTCAGGCCGGGGCGAGACATATCGCGCACAGCAGGGCGTGCACTGGTTTCATCGCTGTATCCTCACAGCCAATCAAATAGGTCAACGCACGTAACGCACTGTGCGTTGAAATATGATGTAATATGATGGAAGCCGGGCGCGTTTTCAAGCGATCTATATCATCTAAGCAAGCAGCGTCTATACTTTCCGTAGCCGCATTTCTCGGAGACGCTCTCTGTTTGGCCGACGTCAGTTTCTACACTGGTTAGGCTTAGTTACTCTTCGAAGTTGGTTAAGGTTAGAGTTTGTCTTAGAGCATGACGGCAAGTTCTTTCGACGGTTAAGCTTAGGCACTCTTTCAAAGTTGGTTAAGGTTAGAGTTTGTCTTAGAGCAGGGCGATAGAACGCCAGGCAGGCTGTTCGATGCGGAAATGGGCAAAGACACAGTGTTGGTGTGCCTAACTTGGCTAACAAGAAGATATTTGGCTAGCTGGATGCAGTCTGGACAGTGGATATACATCAACAGTCTGGGACTGTGGGACAGTGGACATATACACTTTATCAAGCCCTCCTGGACCACGTTTCAACTAAACAAAGTGAGTTAATGCGGTCTCTCTCTCTCTCTCTCTCTCTCTCTCTCTCTCTCTCTCTCTCTCTCTCTCTCTCTCTCTCTCTATCTCTCTCTCTCTCTCTCTCTCTCTCTATCTCTCTCTCTCTCTCTCGCTCTCTCTCTCTCGCTCTCTCTCTCTCGCTCTCTCAACACAGCGTGTTGTTGTTGAACTATAACATTTAATTTCGCCGTGGGTGACGCATAATGGATGAATGAATGAATGGTAACTTGTTTAAAATGACAAGATATATATATGTGTTCATTATTGGATTGATCATACGTGTACTAGTGTAGTATGAATGAACTCGACTTAGCGTTGGAAACGGGGTAACTTTATGTCGAGACTCGAGTCAGTATTCGCTTGGTCAGCTGTCCGCTTGCCCCCCCCCCCCCCCCCCTTCACATCCCCCGCGCCCACCAAAATCTAGTTCTCACCGGCCGCCACTGGGTACAATACAGTACGGCTCAATACAAACAATTGTTAAGGGGATGCAAACCAGAAAAATACTTTCGTCTTGTTTACATCAGGGTCCCCCATTTTCTCATTGTCTTTACTTCATTGTATTTTCATTGTACTTAGTTTGTATATTGTATATTGTATATTTGTAAAAGTGTTGGGACTTTATTCCTCTTTTACTTACTTCTTTTTTTTACTATATGAAGCGCATTCTCAGGGGCTCATACAGAACCAAGCATTTCACTGTAATGTACATGTGACAAATAAAAGCAAACTTGAAACTTGAACTTGAACATACATGCACTAAAAACACACACACACACACACACACACACACACACACACACACACACACACACACACACACACACACACACACACACACACACACACACACACACACACACACACACACACACACACACACACACACACACACACACACACACACACACACACACACATTTAGAATCTTTATTTATGTCCACATAAAGACAATGTTTAAAGGACACAAATATTATCAGTGCACTTGTACATTGTGGGTTATTCTGATACAATCGTGCCCAAATTGACAATGGCAACCAAAGTTACACACACACATGGATGATTAACCTGTCTATCAACACACAGCTCATGGATACAGATAGCAGCGTCTTCTCCAAATTGCCCGGCTGCCAATAATTGCTGACACTGAGCAATATCTTGCTAATTGTTTGGCTCTTCTCTTCGGAAGACCGGCCATCTGAAGGCCTCTAACACCCAACTTATGGACATGACCCAGGCTTCCAAATATGAAGACAAAAAGTTTACAGTTGTAGCCGAGTTGTGATATGGTATGGTCTAACAGTTGATATTTTAACATTTTGGTTGTGAAGGCTTCCTATAGACTGTAGTCAAACGTGCAGCCAACTTCTAGGATGAGAACCTCTCTATTCTCATTAACAACAACAACATCGGGGGTGTTTTCTGAAATATCAGAGAACAGTGAATTGTCCCTACACAGATGGAGCATATATGGCTTCACACTGGTGTGTTTATACAGCTTATATGTTGCAGGTGACCCGAGTGTGGAGCTGACACTGTCTGCAATCAGATCCACGATCCTATCATGCCTACAAATGTAAAGCCCTTTGTATGCATGACAGCCATTGAGTATGTGAGACATGGTTTCTGTTGTCTGTTCGTGACCATGGTGTATGCAGTGTAGGCTATGACTGCCAGGGAACCAGATGGAAAGGTTGAGCATCGATGGTAAAACCTGTAGCCTAGCTTTTAGAGTGAAAATGATGATGCTCTCATCAATAGCTACATTTTTTTAAACTGTGTGCGAGACAGAGTGGTCAGCGGCAGGGAGACAGGCAAGCTTCCCTTGCAGTTTAACACTTTGATTGCCTAAGGTTAAATTCATGATATACCATCCGTTGCCAGCTCTATTTAACATGGAGAAGTTCCCCTTCTTTGCAGGGCTATAACTTTTTAAATTCTATTGCTAGATTGCCATTATTAGGGCCCATTCAAGGTCCTATATGTATTGTTCATGGTGTAGCAACGTTAAACTTTTTCATTCACATATTCATACTAAAATATGGTCTAAAGCAGGGGTCAGGAACCTTTTTGACTGGGAGAGCCATAAAAGCCAAATATTTCTAAATATATTTCATTGAGAGCCATATAGTATTTTTAACGTATAATAAATTAAATATGTCTTACTTTTAATGCGACTTCTGGTGCTGCATGGTTTTGCTGATGGTCTTGTAATCTGGTTCATACGTGGTGAGGTTGAGCTTCATGCAGGCGTTGAGGCTTCCATCAGTTAAACGTGAGCGTAGGTTGGTCTTAATGTTCCTCATATGCGAGAATGATGATAGAATGCCCACATGCATATGTAGAGCCAAACATGGTCAATACGGCAATACTCACGCTGCATTGTGTGGTATGTCACAGGAAGCTCGTTCCAAGTTTTAAAAATCAGCTGGTCTTCAGGTTGAAGATTTTAAATTTCTGTCCACTTGTGTTCCCTCGCCAGCTCTGCTCGCTATATCTTCAGCTACAGATACTATTGGCTGTATCTTCAAAACTAATTTCTGTTTACTTTAAAATGACACAGTATTATTAAGAAATATCACAAGTATCACAAATATCACAAAAAAAAAAAAAATCTTTTTTTTACTCAAAAATTTCTGGGAGCCATATGCTGTCACCAGAAGAGCCATATATGGCTCGCGAGCCATAGGTTCCCGACCCCTGGTCTAAAGTATAAGTATGTTTTCATCTCTTTCTGCAGCTTTCTCCAGAATGTGATTTATAGCCCCAAACGCATTATATTGATGATGAAATACAGTTTGGTAGGAATCTGTGCGAGATAAAAAATTTCAATTGGACGTACTTCTAGAATTTACTACACGTCATCTGATGTTGACCGGATGGGCGAGGGGGCGTTTATAATTCCGTGGGCAACGTTATACCATTCATCTAATGTGGGTCATATGTTCATCATAGCAGTTAGTAAAGAACACGTTAGAATATAACGCTAAAACTCACCCCAGTCTCCTCGGGCCGTTGGGCGATCAGCGTGGAGTTGACAGTTTTCAATTATGGGATGTTGAAATATCGGATCTATTTCCAGGTTGTATAATAGTATATACATCCAAATCATGTTGTTTTTTCGAGTTATTTCCACCGATCGATGTTCACTGTGTGAAGACTGAGTCTCTCTAACATTAGCGAGTGCCCGGACCACATATGGAGTGAGTCCTGCCGGGTTAAAGGTTGACATCCGGTTTTTCGATCTGCCGATCGGCCACCAGATGGCGCTCTTGAACCGCTAGAGGATTGAGAGGAGATCAGAACTGTGTGTCAAGGCTGCAGAGGGGAAATATGATTCCGATCACAGATTTTTGAAATATTGATATCAAAGACGAGTTCCGGCGTCCTCGGCAACTTGAGCATGGCGGGGAATGACGAGTTCCGGCGTTTTCGGCAGTTAAAGTGTTAAGCTCAGTCCAGTGTTGACGTTGGCGTTGTTGTTGTGCTGACATGAGATGGCCACGGGCATTGGTAAGTGGAAGTTCATGCCACGTTCCACAGATGTCATGGTGCCTTCACGGAGATGGTAGGGTCAGAGATGATCTCCTCAGAAACATTGACAGCGTCTAAGTCCGGCCCCACCCACTCCAGGGCCATGTTGGACCAGCCGCATAGGTCATTCAGGTCTGGCCAGTCAGACCACACCCGAATCCGGGGGAGCGGCTGTCCAGCTTTCCACTTGCTTTCTTCTTGTAACCCAGGAAGTTTGGATCCGACCCACATGCCAGGGGGACCTTGCGTCTCTGCAGGTCTAAGAACAGAGAGGCTCTGGCTGCTCTCTGACGTGCTGGTCGTCACTGTTCAGCATGTTGAGAAGATGACTGAGTCTCGTGGCAATGTACGTCCATTCAAAGTAGGGCTGGGCGATATATCAAGTATACTCGATGTATCGCGGCTTGTTCTACGTGAGATGTAGTAAATGACTATATCGTGAACATCGAGTATATGTTGTCACGTCGCGGCTGATATGAGACTTGCTTTAGTGCAGAGCGTTCCTCTCATTTCATTATAGACAGACCAGCGCGGACCTTAAATGACATGCAATTGTAATTTCATTACACAGACCAGCGCGGACCTTCAATGACATGCAATGAGCTAACGTTAGCTGCTAAGTTAAACCATAATAGGCTAAGCTAACTAGCGTTAGCTCTTAGCTGCTAGCTCTTAGCTGCTAGCGTTAGCTCAAAGCAGACTCCACGACACTAGTTCCATTAGTGAGTTATATTGACGACGCTTGACAACAGAGGTTTAAAGATAACTTCATATTTGTTGGTTATTCGTTTCTTGCATCCAGTTTATCCAGTACATTCGAGTGTGACATCATCGCCTACGGCAGCTTATACGCTCAAAACGCAAATGCGTTCTCTCGCTCTCTCTCTCTCTCTCTCTCTCTCTCTCTCTCTCTCTCTCTCTCTCTCTCTCTCTCTCTCTACATTCAATGATTTAAAGTGGCCAAACGTTACAATATAAATACTAACTGGATAGTTGATGATATAAACATTTCATTTCATTATCTGAAATATTCTAAAATCATTATGTCTGCTATAAGCCATTATCCCTTTGTAAGGCTTTGTGTGTGATTATTATTTACTGTGATTATTATTTTCTCACAGTAGTGTGTATGTGTATATATATAAATATATATATATATATGTGTGTGTGTGTGTGTTTGGCTAAAGTGGATAGAAAACACAGTACTGTGCAAAAGTCTTAGGCACCCAATAATTTTTATATAAATTGTCTTAGATGTAAATACAATTTTTTATTAGTGTGTCAGTAGACTACTCTTAGTACATTTTAATTTAATTATTTTTTAAAGCATCTTCATGGTTTAATAATGGAAACATATTTTGCAGGGACTTATTATAATCATCATATTGGCGTGACTGTATGCATCAAAGGGTTAAATCAAGCATTTTTAAGTGCTTTAGAGGAAATGTCAAAATATCGCGATATATATCGTGTATCGTGATATGGCCAAAAAATATCGCGATATCATTTAGAGGCCATATCGCCCAGCCCTAATTCAAAGTTGGGAACACCCAGGCCGCCCCTCCGCATGGTATGGAATATGATGTCCCGTGTTGAGTGAGTGTTCAGTCCAGTCCATTGTTCAAGTTCAAGTTCAAGTTCTTTAATAGTTGTCATACAGAAGTACAGAATACTTTCATACAAAATGCTTCTTACTGTTACGCTCCAGAGACTGTGCTAGACAAGATAGTATCAAATAACATAATAACATAATATAGCATGAATTTAGAAGAAGAAAATGAGGTCACAGTGTTCGGTATAGACATATGTACAATGTTCTGAGTTACCATATAATATACAATACACAATACTATGCAGTGTACTAATGTACAGTACTATCTAGTGCAAAGCAGAAATGGGATGAGGTACAATTTTAGGTACAATTTACAGTAAGGTGTACGAGTTGTAGTGCAATCCTTCATCCATAAATATAAAGTGTGGGGAGTGGGTGCTACAGTGTGTTTGTTTAAAGTGGGTGTGTGCTATAAAGTGTGTGGAGTGGGTGCTACAGTGTGTTTGTTTAAAGTGAGTGTGTGCGTGTGGATGTGTGTGCTATGTGTGTTTGGTGGTTGTTGTTGTGTAGTGTTCATTCATTGTTCGTTTAGCAGCCTGATGGCCTGGGGATAGAAGCTACTTCTGAGTCTTTCTGTGCTCGCCTTGAGACTCCTGTATCGCTTGCCTGACGGCAGCAGTTCAAAGAGGCAGTTGTTCGGGTGGCTCGAGTCCTTAATAATTCTCTTAGCCTTCCCCTTGCAACGCTTGTAGTAAATGTTCTGGAGGGTGGGGAGCCCCCCTCCAATTGTGCGTTCGGCTGAACGTGTCACTCTTTGTAGTCTGCTTTGGTCTTTTGCAGTGCTATTCCCAAACCAGGAGGTGATGTTGCCGGTCAAGATGCTCTCTATTGTACATGAGTAGAAGTTCTTAAGGATCTTCTGGCTGACTTGGAACTTCCTTAGGTGCCTGAGGAAGTAGAGGCGTTGTCGTGCCTTCTTCACCACACTGTTAATGTGTGTGGTCCATGTCAAGTCCTCGGATATGTAGGCTCCGAGGTACTTGAAGCTGTTGACTCTCTCAACCGGTGCCCCGTCGATGCTGAGGGGGCTGTAGTCCTTGACCCCCGACCTCCTGAAGTCCACAATCATCTCCTTTGTTTTGCTGACGTTCAGGGAGAGGCTGTTTTCCTGGCACCATCCCGCCAGGACCTTGACCTCTTCCAGGTAGGCCCTCTCGTCGTTGGCAGAGATCAGGCCCACCACCACTGTGTCATCAGCAATTTGACGATTGTATTGCTACTCCGCTGAGCCACACAGTCGTGTGTGTACAGGGAGTAGAGGAGGGGACTCAGAACACAGCCCTGGGGGGCCCCTATGTTGAGGGTGATGGATGAGGAGGTGCAGTTGCCTGCTCTCACCACCTGGGGTCTGCCAGTCAGGAAGTCCAAGACCCACTGGCAGAGGTCATAGCCCAAGCCCAGGTCCCTGAGCTTGGCTATGAGTATGGAGGGGACTATGGTATTGAATGCCGAGCTGTAGTTGATGAATAGCATTCTCACATAGTTCCCCTGCCTCTTGTCCATTGTCTCACCATCTGTACGGTTTTATTGTTCATCTCACAAAGAAATTTGCAAGGAATATGTACATTTTAGAATAGGTGCTGAACTTTGACCAGGGCTATCTGTCTGACTGCTTCAAGTTTCATGATGAATGGCACAGGGGCGATGAATCAATTCAATCTAATCTGGTTGAGTAATCAGAGATAATTTCACTCACTTGTTGTTCCCATTCACCTGCCACATTCAATTTATGACCCAGATAGGTATATGTTTCATGACGTGCGTAGACTCTCAGTGGCTTGTTATCAACTGTAAATGTGGGAATTATATCTTTTTTTGCCCGGTACCAGCGGTTACCCCCGCTACGCCTCTCATAGCACATTTAGCATATTTGACCTCTAATCCAGACCACTCTAGGAAGGAGTCGGTTCTGGAGAGCATGGTGTTTATGACATCCTCCTGTCTGGAGGCTATTATTACATCATCCGCATTCCCCCGGACGGGGTTAGGGGAAATTACATTAGGGAGAGCGCAACTACAAAGTTATTTTAACCATGAGTTGATAGCGAGTACAAAGTTGACTGCACTCCATGGACTGGACAGCCTGTCTTTATACCTACTTGGAGTGGGATTGGGTCTGTGAGCTGTTTGCCACAAATCACCTGTATATGAACTAGAGTAAACATCCCTAACAATGTCAATGAAAACCTGGGGTAGATGTATTTCTTCAAGGGCTGTCAGCATGACAGTGTGTGCTAGGGTTCCAAAACTATCACGGAAATCCAGAAACACTGAATAAAATTTACTGGACTCGTGTTTGAAATCATCAATGCCTGTTTTGAGACAGAACACATGCTCATTCATGCCTTGCCTGTTGATATAGGCCTTTTTTTGGGAGACAGTATGTTTTCATCCACAAGCCAGGGCAAGACACGGTCAAGGATACATTTCATAAATACCTTGTAGATGGTAGGAAGAAGTGAAATGTCTCTCCAGGTTGATGGGTTGTCCGGGATATTGTCCTTTTGTGAATTCTGTGGACGAGAGCACCCTTCCATGACTCAGGCACTCTTTTGTTCTCCAGGCAGGCATTAAAGATTGATGTCAAGATACCTGGCTGCGTGGCTTTGAGTGACTCATAAGTGACACCGTCCATGCCACTCGATTATTGTTAGGGAGAGCGCGCAGCACTGTCTCCACCTCCTCCTGCGTAAAATGCACGGTGTTCAGGGAACAGCCTGGCTCCATGGGGGATAGTGTGTGATGCCATGGTGGTATAGGGAGAGGCAGTGGCGGCTGGTGAATTCTTCCCTGGGGGGGGGGGGGGGGGGGGGGCGGAATTAATTAGTATCCCCCTCTATATCTCCTTCTCTCTCTCTCTCTCTCTCTCTCTCTCTCTCTCTCTCTCTCTCTCTCTCTCTCTCTCTCTCTCTCACTCACACACAGCGAGACGTGGAATCGATTCGTTACACAATCAGACCTAGTAGTATGTGTAGTAATAACAAGAATAACTTCAGTATGAGTACAGGGCTGTACACATATTTTGCATATTGTTTAAACGAGCCAAGGCTAGCTATTAAACTATCGATATGAATTGAAAATGGGGGACCCTGATGTAAACAAGACAAACGTCTTTCTCTGGTCTGCATCCCCTTAACAATTGTATGTATTGAGCCGTACTGTATTGTACCCATTCTGCAATCTGTAAATTCATTAATTCAAACATAGCCATAATCCACTTCTTTTAAATCCAAAAGAAACTCCACTCTCTCTCTGATTAATCCAATAATAAACACATATGTATATCTTGTCATTTTAAACAAGTTACCATTCATTGTCTGGTTGATTATGGATCCACCCACTGCAAAATTAATTAGTTCGTTCAACAACAACACAGCATCGCTCAGATAACAGAGAGAGAGAGAGAGAGAGAGAGAGAGAGAGAGAGAGAGAGAGAGAGCGAGAGAGAGCGAGAGAGAGAGAGAGAGAGAGAGAGCGAGAGAGGAGAGAGAGAGAGAGAGAGACAGAGAGAGAGAGAGAGAGATGAGAGACCGCAACTCACTTTGTTATAGTTGAAACGTGGTCCAGGAGGGCTTGATAAAGTGTATTATGTACACTGTCCCAGACTGTTGATGTATATCCACTGTCCAGACTGCATCCAGCTAGCCATATAGCTTCTTGTTAGCCAAGTTAGGCACCACAAGTACTGTGGACGAGCTGTGTCTTTGCCCATTTCCGCGTGGAACAGCCTGCAAACTACCTGGCGTTCTATCGCCATGCTCTAAGACAAACTCTAACCTTAACCAACTTTCGAAAGAGTGCCTAAGCTTAACCGTCGAAAGAACTTGCCATCATGCTCTAAGACAAACTCTAACCTTAACCAACTTCGAAGAGTGCCTAAGCCTAACCAGTGTAGAACCTGGCGTCGGCCAATCAGAGGGCGTCTCCGAGAAATGCGGGCTACGGAAATTATAGACGCTGCGATGATCTAGATCGCTTGAAAACGCGCCCGGCTTCCATCATATTACATCATATTTCAACGACAGTGCGTTACGCACTGATAGGCGGAATTTATTTGGTTGACCTATTTCATTGGCTGCGAGGATACAGCAATGAAACCAGTGCACGCCCTGCCGTGCGCGATACGTCTCGCCCCGGCCTGAGAGGTATAGTAGTGACTTCCTGTGTATGAAAAACAATTATTTATATTTGATATATTAACGTTATATTGTGCATTGGAAACACAAACATACTTAAAATGAGTAAATATTATTCATTTTAAACATGTTTATTTTATTTCTAGGGGTCTAATAAAAATAAAAATAAAAGAAATTCTTCTTCTCCTCTCTCTTTACCAGGGCGGTCGGCGCCCCAGTGCCCCTAGTGGAGAAACCGCCACTGGGGAGAGGGTCGCCAATGCGCATTTCTCCCTGATATTTCTGCTGATAATAAGACTGCACTTGCTCGCAGTTACTGGGGCACGGAGGGGGGCTGGGATATTCACTGTTGTTTAAAGGGGAACTCCAACATATGCATGACCTTGGTGGGCTCTAGGTCAACTCCTGAAAAGGGGGTCAATGTCAGACTTTGCAATCAAAAGTTAGGGGGCTAATAACCCTTGCCATAATTTCAGTGCGCCCCTAACTTTTGATTGCAAGGTCTGACATTGACCTCCTTTTCAGGAGTTGACCTAGAGCCCACCAAGGTCATGCATATCAAGTTTGGTCAATGTCAGACCTTGCAATACACTGTAAGGCACTGTAAGGCTCTAACCCTCCCCCACTTCCAGTGATGAAGCTAAGCTATGCTAACGGAGCGTCTATTCCCAAAGCTAAAATGCACGCACAGAGACAAAAAAGGTATGTATCTTCTTGTCTAACTCCAGGGAAGATGTTAAATAAGCTAATTTCCCAAAATGTTGGAGTTCCCCTTTAACACAATCTGAATGGCTTTAAAACGTTTGTGTTGCCAGAGGTAGGACAGTTTGTTTTGACTCACCTTCCTCCTCCGTTGGTCGCCTCCCGCTGATGTTAATGATCGCTGCACTATCTCTCGGATAAATCGCAATTGTGATTCAATCCAGGTGGTGACTAGTGCGGGTGTTAGTGCGTCTGGGAGTGATTCTTTCACCAGGAACTTTTTCAGAACCCGAGCGATGTATTTCAGAAGAGGGTATCCAAGTGGGTGTCCCCAGTGATTTACCGCTGTAAAAACTCTGTTTCTGAAAAATACTCCGTTCAGGAGGGTAAATAGTCGGATCTAAACTCGGATCTCCCGATGAAATGTAGTGGTGTTTCTCGTCACGGTGTTCCGAATCTAGGCTTTTCCTGAAGACCACCGCTGCTCATCCAAGGGCTGGGTCGTGTCAGAGAAGTCCGTGTGGTGCGGCAGCTCCAGGCCCGACAGGTGGATTGGCGTCGGGTCATGGGGAATCCATTGTTGTTGATAGATTCTCCCACTTTGGAGCGCTCGCTTGTAGGCAACTTTGATCGCCGAGACCAGACACATAGTCCAGAACAATCTCCACAAGAACATATTGCACATTACTACGTTAACGGCGGCAGTTACGACGGTGTTTGCTCAGATGTTAAGAACGGTGCGCTCCAGCAAACTTGAACTTGAACATGCACGCATGCACGCATGCACGCATGCACACACACACACACGCACACACACACACACACACACACACACACACACACACACACACACACACACACACACACAAACACAGATAGACACACTCACACACTGACACACACACAAACATAAACACAAATAGAGAGAAACACACACATACACAGACAGACAGACAGACAGACAGACAGACAGACAGACAGACAGACAGACAGACATACAGACAGACAGACAGACAGACAGACAGACAGACAGACAGACAGACAGACAGACAGACAGACACACACACACACACACACACACACACACACACACACACACACACACACACACACACACACACACACACACACACACACACACACACACACACACACACACACACACACACACACACATGTACGTACGTGTATGTACGTAGTGGGCCCATGGCGGCCCTTTTTCCTACCAGACCATGCCGGCCTGCAGAGCAGAGGACACGGTGAGGGTCTTGTCTATGTTGTTGGTGAAGACTCCTGCTGCCAGGCCGTACTGAGTGGCATTAGCTCTCTGAATCACCTCCTCCACCCCATGGAAACACAGAATCTGTTGCACTGGACCAAAGATCTAACAGGGAGGGAGAGGGAGAGGGAGAGGGAGGGAGGGAGGGAGGGAGGGAGGGAGGGAGGGAGGGAGGGAGGGAGGGAGGGAGGGAGGGAGGGAGGGAGGGAGGGAGGGAGGGAGGGAGGGAGGGAAGGAGGGAGAGGGATGGAGGGAGTGCATGATGGAGGGAGGGAGGGAGGGAGAGGGAGGGACCATGATAAGATAATGAGAGGTTGGTGGACATATTGAATTGGTTTAATTCAAACAAATTCTATTTTTACTTTGGATTTGTTCTGACTTGGCTTGTGGTAAAGGTGGCAGCCCTAGCATGTACCTCCTCCTTGGCGATGCGCATGTCGTCCGTGACGTGGGAAAAGACGGTGGGCTGGATGAACAGGCCCCTCTGACCCGAGGAGGCCCCACCACACTCCAGCCTGGCCCCCTCCCGTTTACCACTCTCTACCAGCTCCATGATCTTATCAAACTGCTTCTGGTCAATCTACACATGAAAATAGGCATGCGGAGAAATCAGATTCAGAAATCTTTTTTGTCCAAAACCAACTTTGTGAAATCTTATTTTAGATATACAGTATATATATCTGATTAATCGCATGATTGCCCATAGTTAACTCACGATTAATCGCAAATTAATCGCATTATTTTAATAAAAATGTTTATCTACCTTAGAGAGAGATTAGGGATACGGCGCCTGTCACTCCTTATAAGGAACGTTTGATTGATTGTAGCCACGCCCCTTTTTTTCAAAATAAAAGTTTGATTTTTTTTTATCAGATTGTGTGTATTCCAAGGTTTTCAGAAAAAACATTTCACAATATCTTCAGATGGTATTTTGTGTGTATCTTCAGAATATAGTTTCACAACAATCTTAAGATTAAATGTGTGTATTCCAAGGATTAAACATTTAAACTGTGTGTGAGAATTAAGTTACAGAATTAAGAATATATGTATATCTTCAGAATAAAATAAATTTTGTGTATTTCTTAAGAATGTATTCTTCTTCAGAAAGTGTTTTATTTCAAATGGTGAGTGTGTATTTCTTAAGAATGTTCATTTTCTTCCAAGTGGTTGTTCAATAGCATCTCTGTCTGCTGTGTCTGTGTGTGTGTGGAAAGAATTCACCCACATGCTCTGTTGGTCTCCATTCTGTAGAGTGGTTCTGACACTGTCACGACTCTGATAAGTGCATGGTGTCGAGCCGTAAACTGAATATCTCCCAACCATTCTGACCGTCTGCTGTAGGTATTCATAAGACGTGTGTGTGTGTTCGCTAGAGCGATTGAAAAAGACCAACCGTTGTTTTTTTTAAACTGACACCCTCAGTGTGTTTTTTAGAAGGAGAGGGGGTTCCAATGATAGTGAATGGGGTTGGTTCAAAAACTAGTGTATACACCTCCTATCAAAAGCAGATTTACGACCCTGCGACTTCCACCTTTATGCAGACCTCACAGTCCCCCAAGGTGTGTGTGTGGCTATGCGTGTAAGTGTCTGTGTGTCTGTTTTCATGGATAACCCCTCCAATGCACACTGTATAGACTAGAGCGTAACAGTAAGAAGCATTTTGTATAAAAGTATTCTGTACTTCTTCATAACTCAATATTACAGTGAAAGAATTAAGAATAAACTATGTCTGTACAGATAGAGGCAATAGAAACCCCTACTACAGTAGTTTTCACCGAGGATGATCAAAGCAGTATTATTTCGATGGAGAGTTTCAATAGGTTACTAATAAGGGCCAGCATCGTTAGTATGTGTACAGGAGGCGTTATGGGGGTATGTTTTAGTTTGTGGAAGGTGTGTGATATTATCCATGACATAAATGGGGGCGTAATGTAGGGGGAAAAAAAGCTATATATATGTTTCTGATTGTGACTGATAGATCCAAGAACATAATGGCTGACAATATTTGTACACCTGTTATACATACATCTGACAGAATTGCGCGTATTAGGGCATTATTGAGGGCCCCGTGCAGATATGGAAGGGGGATTTATAATGAAGTATGGCCAACGAGCGACGGAATATTGAGTCTGGAATATGACGGAAGATTGGACAGAGTTGCGATATACAAACTGGGCCCAACGGACTTTGAAGGCCTCGGAGAAAGGCCTGAGATCTATTTAAGCGAAAGAGAGTTCTGGCAGATAAAAAAGAATTATTTTGACGCGCTAGACGGTTTGGCCGTCAGAAAACTCAAGGAAGGACAGTTAATCAAACTGTTAACAAGCTCCAGTGACTTAGAAGGTTATTTTGTATATTACACAGCACGTATCTCTATACATAACAAGCAAGGCTTTAAGGGAGTGGGGGATATGACCATTTTCAAACGGTATGCATTTGGAGCCGAGAGTGTTCTATTTACTGTGCCGGTGAATACGTGGTTAGAATGTCTTCACACATGTGGAGCCGTCACGAGCGAGATGTTAAAAGTGCAAGCGGATATGGATCATTTGAAGAGACGTCTCTTTCCATACAAGGACTCAGAGGAAGATGATACCCGTGGGCCTGGTGAGGGTGTGATGGAAGGGGTGTGTCAACCGTAAAAGAACCTTTAAAAAGAAAAAAAAAGTTACAATGGACTTTAAAAGACTTTAATCATGGCCTCCTTCAACAACGGATACGAACTGGAGTCTGCTGTACCCGACTCACCGTTACTCTGCATTTTTCCAACGATGAATAGCTGCACCTGATCACTCATCACAAGATACCATAGCCGATGGAGAGGATGGGGACACACCGCCTAATGGCGAATGGCGATCGCACACACCCGAGTCTGGTTTCCCCCAAGACTTGCCTGTCACAGAGAGAGGGAGACGACTTACAGTACTCCCCGTTGTGGTGGACGAAAGAGCTGGATTCCTAGATCATCAAATGATTGCCTGCATTAAACTACTTATGGCCGAAGTGTTGAAGTGCTGTGTAGATCTACACCTCATCGAGCATTGTTACGGATGTACCATACAACATCCCAGTCAACGTCATCATGAATGCTTGTTTGAATCGGCCTTGTATTACATGATTAACGAACCAGCACTAATGACTTTGTTATGGAATGGTGAACTGATTCCTACCATCAGCGCGCTCCTGGGTCGACTCTGTTTAGCCATTCCATCGCCGCTAAGAATGCAAGGAATCTGCGAGGGGCTCCTCTATGAATTTCAGTCATTTAAGAATAGTGAATGTCTGAAGGATTTGGTTAAGGAGATACACCTTGATTACCCTGAGATTGATACTGAGGCTGTCTATGATTCAGTACAGTTATTCATGTCCACAGTGCCAAAACTAGCCAAAGTCTATAGAGTGTAAGTTGTTTTTTATTTCTAAAAAAAAAAAAAAAATGATGTGTTTTAAAAAAAAAGAAATGTCTCCTGCTTGTTTATTCACTCATGTATTATAATCCAAATGGTGTGGTAGTTTGAAAATATGGATGGCATACTAGCTAAAATATATTATGATCCTTCAAATCCAGGTTCGTTTGGGGGTGTCGAACGTCTTAGAAAGGCCGCAGAGCTTTCCATAGGAGATAAAGTGGGGATAAATGTTATTAAAAACTGGTTATCGAAACAGGATAGTTACACTCTACATAAGCCGGCTAGAATACATTTTAAGCGAAATAGAGTATTCGTTCCGAGACCTTGTCAATTTCAAATTGATTTATTCGATATGCAAAGCTTGGCACAGTATAACGATGGTTTTAAATATCTGATGACAGTTGTAACTGAGGGGTACAATTCCCTGACTGTATTGAGAGTATGGTATTATTAAACCACTACTTAGTTATGTACTTTAATTACTGGCCATACAGTACACGGTATATCTGGTGAACACCCACACAAGAATACAACAATGACACCTAAAGTTCTAGTGAGAGGGATTTATTATTATAGCAACGATAGGTTACAGAATGAGAATTATTGAATTGCGCTTATATGGCGAAGAACACTTAAGTAGGTCAAGAGCGTAAGTCCATGAGCATATTAAGATGGGTATAATTGAATACCACCTGTAGCATAAGAATTACATAAGGTACACTCGTAGTCAGCTGGAGATACTAAGGGGGTTCCCTCCGGTTGTAAGCCAGCAGGGGGGAGGAATGTTCGGATGCAAAAGTCTGGATCAACGAGGAATCAATAAGCTCCAGCTACGGGAGTCGGTACATATACTCCCCTCGATCGGCAGACAAAAGCAGCAGCTATAATCCAAGTATGCGCGACAGCATGGATGAAAGCCAGCCAGCCTCTTCCTAGAGACGGGCTCGAGTGATGCTCCTCACGGGTAGATCCCACACAGCAGTGGGGTAGACGGTTCTCTGCTCCAGCAGCCACAGTACCAAAAGCAATATAATCCAGCCGGAAAAGGCTCTGCACTCGCCGGTGTAGATTCTCCTGTGCACGGTACTTCACATTAACTATGTTGAACTTGACGTTATTTCACTAAGCTCTGACACTTTTACTATCCTATTCGCACGCGGTTCTAAGTGCTCTATTTAGACGCAAGGTTGCTCACTTCACTTGGTCGTTGACTCGTGGTGAAGGCTTTAACGTTTGATAAGACGATACGTTACTTTGAACGAATGATGAACTGAACGAACTGAACGAAGTGCTGCTGTTTCCACCTGCGCCGTATTTATACGTAAGGTGAATAATCTAGTGCCAACCTCAGTTCTGTCTCGTATTACTGCGCAAACCTGGACATGTTGAGACAAGCCTTGGCGGTGGCTTTGAACTCGACATTGGGGGTATGGCCGTTGGCGCCTAGGGGGTCGCTGTCCAATAGGAGAACGATTATTATGGTCTGGCTTGTACCTAGGTAAAGGGATATTCTGTGTATATGTACAAAGAATATACAAGGGATATCAGACGATATACAAATATTATACAATATATCTCAAGTAGTAAATATATATATTCGGTTTAATCTGACCCTTTGTAACAGCCGCCTCCTAATTAGTCCGCACCTAATTAGATAAGCAGAGACAGATTAACCGTCTTGTCCACTACTCAATGTCCGTTGTGAGGAGTAGGGCAATTCACAAAGTCAGTGGGTCATGGTCGTCATCAAGGGAGTCATGTAGCCTTGGCAACTCTATCAGCCTCGCCACGGGTCGGGTGTATGTCCGTCCCTGGACGAGCACTTCTGCCGCTCTGACCTTTCCGTCGGCGCCAGTGATCACTTTGCTTACGCGGCCGGCCGGCCACGCAGCTCGGGGTAGTGACTGGTCTATGATCATGACGGTTGTGTCCACCTTTAAGTTGTCCCCGTCCTTGACCCGCTTCTGACGGGCTGGAAGGGATGGTAGGGGGGTTAGGAGGAAGCGGGCCTGAGACTGCTTTGATCTGTGCTTGGCTGTGCCTCCACCTCCTCCGTCTGTTTCTCTTGTTTGGTCTGTACCCCGTCTGAGGAGGGGCCGGTTCCGGCCGCCCCATCAAGGAGTCGCTTGGGGTGCTGGGTTCGAGGTCAGCTACGTCTGGAGCGCAGCTGAGGGGGGTGGAGTTCGGAACTCCCTCTTGTGCCCACGGTTCTCTCACAGGCCTCTCGCCTAATGTCAATAGCCTCTCAACGGGCTGTACGGGAGAGTGGCCGGTGTCGCTCACCTTTGTGTGTAGGCAGCGTGTAGACGTGGGTTGACTGTCAAGTCCGTAGAGGGGGCCCTGGAGCGTCCACCCCAGTCGGGTCTGAACCGCGACTGGGCATCCTTTGGGTCCGATGTGGGCCGCCTCAATTGGGAGAATGAGGTCCGCGTGGTCGGAGCCGATGAGCAGGGTCGGTGTGGCGCCGTCGATAAGCGGTATAGGTAGTTGACGTAGGTGCACATACTTCGCCATCAGCTGTGGGATGGGGTAGGTGTACTGTGACAGGCCTATGTCGTGGCTGGTGAAGACGTTGGTAATACTATACTGCTTCTCGGGCTGGTCCACCGCTGCTATCTTGAAGGAGACATTTTCACCCTTTATGGTCTTCTGGTCTCTTCTGATGGTACGTATTGTCATTGTTCCTTTGGCACCCCGCAGGCCCAACTGGGCTGCGGCGGAAGCGAGGAGGAGAGTCTTTTCAGACCCATCGTCTAGGACGGCGTAAGTGTCCAGGACCTTGTCCTCGTAGCTCAGGAGCACTCTGACCACTTTGATGAGCACTCGGGGGGTCCCGCTATGCTGGTCTATATGGAGCACTCCTGTTGGTCGGTTGCCTTGTTTGGTTACTCTTCGCTGGTGGGCCCCGCACAGTGCTGCGCGGTAAGCGGCGCCCACCTGGGCCGCCTCACGCCACTGGTCAACTTGGACGGGGTTCAGTGTCTTATATTCGGCGCACTGTGCCAGCCAGTGTCCGCCGTCGCAGTAGGTACAGCAGGGGGCGGTCTGGTGGCTCTTCGGTACTGGTGCCACCGCCTCGGCCTGGTACATTACCGTGACGGGCCCACTTTGTTGTCCTGGCGGACGCCTGTTGATGTCATGCAGGACCTCCAAGTGGGCGCCGCCGCACCTGCTGCACTTCTTCTTCAAACGGCACTCAGCTGCCATATGGCTGCGCGCGCAGCGGAAGCAGCGGCGGTGGTCTTTGATCCACTGACTCACCTCGTCCGTGGTCAGCTTCTTGAAAGTGTCGCATTGATACAGCCGATGTTCCCCTTCACAGTACTGGCATTCAATCTTCCACTCCTCTTTCGTCGAGGGGGTGTTGTGGTTCTTGTGCTGCGGTACTGATTCGGCTTGGTGCATAACGGTCACCGACCGGCGGTTATCATTTGATCCCCGAGGTCCTGGTCTTGGGCTTGGTCCACTCCACACGAACGTGTCCAGTCGTAGGCTGCTGACTTCTCTCGCGAGGAAGTCAGATAAGTCTAGGAGGGATGCCTCTGGGCCGTTGGGGTCGCGGTGGTCTCTCTGCCGCCGAAAACGCTCTTGTCGGGCGGGAGGGAGCTTCTCTAATATCCTTTCTACATTAGAGTTAGCGTACAGTTCATATATCCCCTTTTCCTTTTGGGACCCCAGCATCCCTACCAGGGACTGTACCTTGATAGAGAGGTCATCCAATGCTCTGTTGTCTCTGGCTGGGGGGAGGCGGTCGATATCTCTTATTTCCTGTATCACGTAGTCCCATATGCGTCCATAACGCTGGTCGAGGGCTACTAGAGCCGCGGTGTATGGGGTACTTGAGTTGGAATATGCCAGCGCTATATTATGCGCTCTGGGCACCTTCAGGTGCTTGAGGAGGATAGCATATTTGTACGTCTCATCAGGGACGTCGGACATCATAGTCTCCAAGCACATCCGTAATTCCGTGGACTGTGCTCTGTCCTCGCGCGTAAAGTCGGGGAACGTCGGTGTGCCAAGGTACAATGCCATGGATGGCTGGCACATCGGTGAGCGTTGGGGAAGAGGCCTCCTGGGCGAGTCTCCCCGTACGTGTTGTCGTGGGTTGGTACTTGGTGGGTACCAGGGGTCGGGTACCCAGGTGCTGTTCCTCGGTGCTGACGGTGCGTCAAACTCACCCGTGAGTTGAGTCGGGGGTTTGTAGCGCAGTGACTCGGGGCTGACGTCTGGGCTGTACTGGGCCTCCTGGTCCAGAGTACGTTGCTGCTGGTCGGGGCTGTACTGGGCCTCCTGGTCCAGAGTACGTTGCTGCTGGTCGGCTTGACATTCCTCCTCTTCCTCTTCCTCTTCCTCTGCTAGGTCCTGGAGTCTTCTGTTCAGTCTCTCGGCGACGTAGGCCGGTTCTTCCCGGTTGCTGGGTCTCGTATGGACCGGCCGGGGAGGGGGTTCGGAGACGCAGACAGGATCCTCCTGTTGGCGGGGTCCCGGGTCGCTTGGTCGGGTAGGGGAATGTGCCCTAGACCCTTGTCGTGATGATCTCCGGGAGCTCCGTGCGGAGAGAGGGGGTGTCGCCATGGCGATCAATTGTTCTACCATCTACGCCTGCAGCCGGTCGCGCTCTGCTTCGCGCTGGGTATGGGCGGCGTCGCGCTGTGCATCGGCGGCGTCGCGCTGTGCTTCGCGCTGGGTATTGGCGGCGTCGCACTGTGCGTTGGCGCTGGCATGGGCGGCGTCGCGCTGTGCATTGGCGCTGGCATGGGCGGCGTCGCTGTGCATTGGCGGTGGCGCGCTGTACCTTGGCGCGGCCTCTTTCAATGTTTTCTTCCGTCTGAAGGCGTCTGGTCTCCAGTCTTATGCAGTCGTCTTCACTCCTTTGTTGCGCCTGGAAGCGCTCTCGCTCGGTTGCAGCGTGTTCGCGCTCACTGAGGGCTTGCGCTTGCGCGTGAAGGCGCTCTCGTTGGTCTGCAGCTTGTTCGCGCTCGCTCGTCTGTTGCGCTTGGAGTCGATCGCGTTCACCCTGAAGTCGATCGCGTTCGGTGGAGGCTGCCAGGGTGGCGATGAATGCCTGCGCCAGCATCTTGTCCGCTCCGCTGGGGGAAGACACCGACGGAGGTGATCGGCTTCTGGCAGTGCTCGTTGGAGATCTGTTCTCTGGGCGCGCCTCGAGGTCCGTCTCCTGGGCGCGCTTCTCTTCTGGTAGTGCGTCGGGTTCTGTCCCTGGAGCGCTTTCTTTATCCTGGAGCTCTCCGGGGACCGTCCCGTTGACGTTGTCTGGGGATATAGTCATGTCATGTCCCCCCTGGTCCCCCCCGTGGGCTTGGTCAGTTACGTTAGAACCCACTGGGGTCTCTACTGGCAGGGTCGTCTGGTCGGTAGGATTTGACATGCTTTGACTATCCGCTTTATTTATTTTATCCGCATTTACCGTCTTTATAAAGCTAGGTATTAGACTGACAGCGTATGCCTCTAGATAGGGAGGTGGCTGACGTCTGCCCTGCGGGCGTTCTAGCTCGGGGGAGCTGCTTGGGGAGTGTTCACCGCTGGCCATGGTTAATATCAATATTATATTTAGATATTACACTGATTACCCTCTGGCTCGAAGGACCAATTGTAACTGAGGGGTACAATTCCCTGACTGTATTGAGAGTATGGTATTATTAAACCACTACTTAGTTATGTACTTTAATTACTGGCCATACAGTACACGGTATATCTGGTGAACACCCACACAAGAATACAACAATGACACCTAAAGTTCTAGTGAGAGGGATTTATTATTATAGCAACGATAGGTTACAGAATGAGAATTATTGAATTGCGCTTATATGGCGAAGAACACTTAAGTAGGTCAAGAGCGTAAGTCCATGAGCATATTAAGATGGGTATAATTGAATACCACCTGTAGCATAAGAATTACATAAGGTACACTCGTAGTCAGCTGGAGATACTAAGGGGGTTCCCTCCGGTTGTAAGCCAGCAGGGGGGAGGAATGTTCGGATGCAAAAGTCTGGATCAACGAGGAATCAATAAGCTCCAGCTACGGGAGTCGGTACATATACTCCCCTCGATCGGCAGACAAAAGCAGCAGCTATAATCCAAGTATGCGCGACAGCATGGATGAAAGCCAGCCAGCCTCTTCCTAGAGACGGGCTCGAGTGATGCTCCTCACGGGTAGATCCCACACAGCAGTGGGGTAGACGGTTCTCTGCTCCAGCAGCCACAGTACCAAAAGCAATATAATCCAGCCGGAAAAGGCTCTGCACTCGCCGGTGTAGATTCTCCTGTGCACGGTACTTCACATTAACTATGTTGAACTTGACGTTATTTCACTAAGCTCTGACACTTTTACTATCCTATTCGCACGCGGTTCTAAGTGCTCTATTTAGACGCAAGGTTGCTCACTTCACTTGGTCGTTGACTCGTGGTGAAGGCTTTAACGTTTGATAAGACGATACGTTACTTTGAACGAATGATGAACTGAATGAACTGAACGAACTGAACGAAGTGCTGCTGTTTCCACCTGCGCCGTATTTATACGTAAGGTGAATAATCTAGTGCCAACCTCAGTTCTGTCTCGTATTACTGCGCAAACCTGGACATGTTGAGACAAGCCTTGGCGGTGGCTTTGAACTCGACATTGGGGGTATGGCCGTTGGCGCCTAGGGGGTTGCTGTCCAATAGGAGAACAAATATTATGGTCTGGCTTGTACCTAGGTAAAGGGATATTCCGTGTATATGTACAAAGAATATACAAGGGATATCAGACGATATACAAATATTATACAATATATCTCAAGTAGTAAATATATATATTCGGTTTAATCTGACCCTTTGTAACAACAGTCATTGATGTATTCTCTAAAATGGTATATGTAAGGCCTTTAAAAAATAAGACAGGTTTAGCTGTTACAAAAGCCTTCGATAGAGTCCTAGAGGAGAGTCAAAAACCTATAAAAATACAAACGGACGAAGGTAAAGAATTCTTTAATAAACATTTCCAAAAACTGATGCAACTACATAATACACCACTTTGCAACAGGAAGTGAATTGAAAGCGAGCGTTATCGAACGACTGAACCGTACATTGAAGGACAGGATGTGGAGATTTTTCACAGCTAATAACACGTTTCTGTATATTGATATGTTGCAGGATATGATACAGAGTTATAATAACACGTTTCATTCCAGTATTAAAATGAAGCCTTCAGAGGTCTCAAAAGATAACTTACTACAGGTATTTCAGAACCTGTACGGAACAGTACCTCTAACGCATAAAAAAACTAGATTTTAATTTGATATAGGCACTACCGTGCGTCTAGCTCAATATAAGTCTGTCTTCGACAAGCGCTATGAGCAGACGTATACGTACGAGACATTTATTATAGTGAAGCGTTTAGCCCGTGTCCCTGTTGTGTATGTCCTTAAAGACCAAGATGGTGAAACGGTAAAAGGAGTTTTCTACGAATTGGAGTTGCAAAAGATTGTGGAAGGGGCTAATAAAACATACAAGATAGAAAAATGTATTGAGAATAAAAGGATAAACGGCAAGATGTATACGCTGGTAAAATGGATAGGATGGCCTGCGAAATTTTATTCTTACATCTTAAAGAGTACTCTCAGAGGTGTATGAATAAGGTTCATATATAATCCTATACTTTTTTAAGGACGGTACTCATAATTCCGTATATTAACACGATGGAGGGGTTCTACGTTACGCTACCTTCCAACGAGTGTATGTCAGTGTTCCCTGATAATAAGGCTTCTAGTTTCAATATTAATCTGGCTAAGCCCCTCCAATTAAAAGGTGCTTGGGTAGTGGGACTGGCTGAAATAACATACCCCCATACATGGTATAATATACCCCCCGAGTCTGCATATTATGAATGCAGACATCTAAAACATCATCCCAACATGTTAGTTGAAACAATAAGGGTAGGCTCCGGAGGTTACTATAAAAATACTAAGCAATTAATAAAACTAATCACAGATAGTTTACGCATGACATTGATATAAAGGCGGGGCTCCTTTATAACGAGATCACTAATAGATGTGTGTTTACGGGGAATGGTGTGTACGAGGTGAGATTCTCTCCAAGGCTATCCTATGTTATAGGGTTGAAATCCAATAAATGGTATGATTTAGCTAATATAGAAGCCCCATATCCTGCAGATTTAGGTTCAGGTGTATATAATCTATTCATATATTCTAATCTCTCAGACCACCAGCTCGTAGGGGATTCATACGTTCCTCTATTATCCACGGTACAAATCAAGGGGTCATACGGAGACATTGTGAACATACGTTATGATCATGTACATTATTCTAGGGTATCAAAAACCGATATAAATACTATTCAAATAGAAATCAAGACAGATACGGATCAGTTAGTCGATTACACGTACGGGAAGGTGATAGTAAAATTATATTTTAAACCCTTGGACATAAGTGTGTAATAAAAAAAAAGATATTATGGATCCACACATCCATCCTAACCGGTTCGTTAGTTATTATGTAAATCAGGTGGGACACGGCTTAGCAGGATTTGCAGGGGCCCCTGTACAATACGGTCGTGGGGTAGGGTCTATCTTCTCCAGATTATTCAAATTTGTTATGCCTTTTCTTAAAACAGGTATTAGCATAGCTAAACCACACATCAAGACTGCTGCTAAAAATATAGGCAAAGAGGTTTTAGACAACGTCATCCAGAAGGTCACCACTAGGATGGGTGAGCAGAGCGGTTCCGGTTTTCGGCTTGAGACCTTTGAGAGGCATGAGGTCATCGAAAAGAAGGATACATCCTGGTTGTAGATTGACAGCTATAAAGAATAAGAGATCTTATAAGAAGAGGCCGATTAAAAGAAGAGGTCTTAGTCAGAGAAGACAACCGACGAAGAAACGTGTAAAGGATATATTCTAAGTGAAACATGATCCATCAACGCTCTCAAGAGTGCTCTTATACACAGCTATCGATTGAGCGAAGTGATTATATTGAAATATCCCCCATAACCGCTCTAACTAGAGATTCCCCTATAGAATTTAATATACCAGGTGAAGGTGAGCGCTACTTGGACCTCAATAATACGTTACTATATTTAAAGGCTAAGATCAGAAATGGCGATGGAACTGATTTGGCAGCCAATGCGGATGTCTCTATAATTAATTATCCGTTAAACACCCCTTTTAGCCAAGTAGATGTAACTGTCCAGGATCGTTTAATCAGTCAATCTAGTTCTACGCATCCTTATAGAGCTATGATTGAAACATTAATGAATTATTCTCCCGATAGTTTGAATAGTCAATTTACCGCTGGTTTATTCGCTAAAGATACAGGCGGGGCCATGGAAGATATCCGTCTAGGAGCTGAAGGGAGAAATAAAGGCTTAAAAACCAGGTGGCATGAATGCGCTCTATCGCGCGAGTTTCATCTACTGGGAGGAATCCATTCAGATATATTTTCTAGCGATCATCTATTATTAAATAAAGGTGATTTAAAAATAAAACTAACTAGAGCTAAAGACGATTTCTGTATAATGTCTGCTGTCGATGGAGGGTTCAGACTACATATTATTAATGCAACCTTATTTGTAAAAAAAAGTCGTTGTATCCCCTGCTGTACAGTTAGGCCACGCAACTGCTTTACAAAGGGGAAATGCACTATATCCATTAGCTCGTATTAATGTAAAAACATTCTCTATCCCTATTAACTCGAGGGTTTCAACTCACGAAAACATCTTTCTGGGTTTGCTACCAAAATACGTCATAGTTGAACACGAAGCTTATAATGGTACCCCTATTAGAAATCCATTCAATTTCCAACATTTTAATTTAGAGTATGCCGCCTTAAGCCAGGACGGTCGTCAAATCCCATCAAAAGCGTATCAGCCCCAGTTTGCACAAGGAAACGCTGTGCGGGAATACTATAGTTTATTTTCAGCCACCGGGCGTCATCTGAAGGATTCTGCTCTGATTTTTGATCGAAGTGACTTTCTAGCAGGCTATGGCTTATATTATTTTAATCTAGACCCTGATGAGGAAGGGTTGGCCTCATCCCCCGCTGCTACAGGGAATCTACGTCTGGAGATGAGATTTCAAGAGCCTCTACACACCACCGCAACTCTAATCGTATATGCATGTTTTGACTCAATTCTCGAAATCAATGACCTATGACAAGTCTTGGTAGATTACTATTAAACTATGAATAATGTAGAACTACACATGTTGTGTTCATCCTTGTTGGGGTCTCGTTTTCAAGGTGTTTGGGCTTGTAATGAACTAAAAACCAATTTACAGAATACCAAGACTAGACCTTTTTATTTTATAGTTAATACAGATCCTAGCAATAAGCCAGGTGTGCATTGGCTCGCTGTGAGTCTTGATAACGAACGAGAGGGTGTTTTTTTTTTTATTCCTTCGGGCTCAGCCCTAACTCTAAAGCATATCCGTCAGACATTAGTGAATTTCTACAAGAAAATGTTACAGAATCCTATTATTATTCAACTCGTAGAGTGCAGAATGAACTCTCAGCCTATTGTGGACATCATTGTGTATATTTTCTATGTCAAAGAGCGAGAGGATACAGTATGAACGATATCATATTTAAACATTATACAGGAGATACTTTGAGAAACGACCTCCTAGTTAGTAGATTTGTCATGAAATATAAGAAATGTATATTAAAATGCAGAGGTAACCATAGACAAGCGTGCTGTAGTTTAAGAATGTTAAAAGATTGTATGTAACAAAAAATAATAAAAACACACAGGTTGAAAGTATTTCATTTTGTTGTTTTTTATAAAAAAAAAAATACAAAACATTAATGCATTTCACAAACAGAGCCTATCTGTATCCGTTTCATTATTACGTCTCCTTTTTCTACGGGTGGAATGATTTTCAGAAGGCGAATTCATATCTCCTTCTGAAAATCCTGTGCGGGTCTTTAGAGCATTCAAAGAGGAACGTGCATCTTTATTTGCAATATATGATAGAGGTATATTAACCTCCGATAAGGTTTGTAGAAATACATCATAACCAGGACCTGGTGCAGAATGTTTAGAGGTAGTAGTTAACGCTTTTAAGTAATCAAGCATATGCGAGCCTTTTATGGGGATACCGTCGCGAATAAACTCGCCTTTAAGATTCCATGATTTCGTGGGTATAATTTTTAATTGTTGCATAATCATACATGCTTTTATTTGACTTCTAACGGGGAGTGCAGAGACTAATTGGTCAATATCTTGTAGGGTTCTGACCTCTGCTTCTTCTATCGGTACTGCCATAGGTAAAACTTTGGGGGTAACATGTTCTTTTTGTCTGAGTAAACCTAGATAACGATGTAGAAGAATATTCATCTTCTTAGCCTTATCCGAATCCGATGCATAGACAGCTGGATTATGTAATCGTGATGCATTGGTGTCAATTGGAGGCAACACCTGTTCCTCTTTGTCTATAATATCGTTCAGAATATTATACATTCCTGTATGTAATTTATCAGACGCTTTCTCGGTGATATTAATAGGAGTTGTCATCCTGTTTGTGGAGACAGGGTTCCATTGGCTCTTAGGAATTAGAATCATTTTCTGCATGCTGGTCCTTATTAGTTTTTTTTTATGAATAAAGACGTTAAAAATGGAATGGCTACGCTGAGTAACAGTAGAAAAAAACCGTCCCCAGTTTGCATAAGCTTTTTTCTCTTCTTTGACAGATTAACTTTGTTATCAGCCAAAAGCTTTAGGATCTTCTTTTTTCTTCTCAGTTTATGTATGTGGACTTTTTTAAGAGGAATAACACCTTTCAGGACATTTAATGCTATCTCACACACACATCTCAACAGATTTGGTGAAGCCCTAGTTAACATCTGCTTTCGAATGAGGGGAGGACTGTTATATAAAGCCTTCAATACATTCATATGACCCCGTATACGAAAAGACATGATCCTTATTTTCTAATGTAGACGACAGGGGGTCCTTCTTGAGGTAGTAAGCCGGTTCTAAGTCGCAACTGATCAGGGCAATGGGGGCGTATATCTATTAATAGGTACGAATAGGGCTGGATAGTAGCCTCTTTGAAACTATCCAATAGGAAGGATCTCTCGCCCGGATACATTTGGCCCGCTAATACTGAAAGTTGTAACCTGTCCCTAGGGTTTTTAAATAAAATCAAGTAGCTAGCGTTAAGACTAATTGTACGGTTATGTTTACCCTGTTGAAAAAGATTCTGTGTAAGCATTATCACACTCATCTTGCGATGGTGTCTGTACTGAGCAGTGTTGTGCTAGTTACTGAAAAATAGTAACTCAGTTACTTTACTAGTTACTCATTTCAAAAGTAACTCCGTTACGTTACTAGTTACTTACACCCAAAAGTAATGAGTTACTGTGAAAAGTAACTATTTAGTTACTTGAAGAATAAAAAAATTGCTCCCATGCAGATACTCAAAATCGATTGATAAACTTGACAGTTTCCATTCACATCACTGAACTCTGCTAAGCAATGTGGTCTAGAGATACAAACACAAATCTGACACAAACACAAATGTCCCGACGTAATAAGAAATGCACCGTGCCTAATTGCTCGCGGAGGTTGAGCGCAGGCACGTTGTAGGTTGCGCGCGTGCACGTTTAGGTCTGCGCGCATGCACGTTTAGGTTTGCGCGCATGCACGTCTAGGTTCTAGGTTCTTGAACAGCCTTGATATCTGTCGCCGGAGCGTTTCATTATAATAAACCGTCTTGCAACGTTGTTTAAGATATCAATCGTGCATTGCAACGTCAGAATAGTTAGGATATCAATTGTGCATGAAAGGACTATATTTATATTGTTTGATTAGTATTGATGAGATTTGTTGATCAACTTGAGTTTCCATTCATTTACATTCACATCACTGCACTCACCTCACCAGTGTCTGTCGAGATGTAACGTTATTCCAGCAGCAACATTTTCTTTATCTCATTTCCATGTTGTACTGTATATTCTCTCTCCAAGTAGTTGGAAATAGTTTTCCGTCCCATTTGCTGTGTGTCGCGGCTCGCCTCGTATCATTCTACGCGGGTGGCAAGTGGATTTGGATGAGTCCTGGTAGTTAACGTTAACTTAGACTCCAGTATCTTTGAGCCAAAACACAAATGACATAACTAAAACGTTATTTTCTTTTCGCTCGACAAAAGAGAAATACGCGAGGGCGCTGCCATTATTATCAGTCAGGAATAGTAAACAAAACACGCCCCCAGCACAGCATTTCCCCGCAGCCAGAGAGGATATGAGGATAATAATAATAATAATAATAATAATAATAATAATAATAATAATAATAATAATAATAATAATAATCACTACCGCTCGCTATCAATCTACGCCGTATATAACGCAAATAACGCAGTGACGAACCATTCAATAACGTAAGTAGCGTTACTGAATTTCAAAAGTAATGCGTTAGAGTACTAGAACTCGCCAAAAGTAACTTTGTACTTTGTAACGCGTTAGTCCCAACACTGGTACTGAGTAAACATTTTGGCCACTTCAAGATGTTCCCCAGCTGAAAAAACCATATCATCGAGAATAATTAAGTGATTCATACTCCTAGGGAATAGTGTCTCGTCATTAAATGATTCTGGCAACCCTTTGACAAAAGTGATTTTTATTGTCTTCAACAGTTCATCATACATTGTTTGATAGCAATCATAAATCCATACAATATTATCTGGTACATTTGACAAAGATTCATTACAATTTTCTAATATTTTCTGTACAAGATAGGTCTTCCCACAGCCACTAGGACCCGCTATAATTGTGGACATTGGGAGCTCTAAACGAGGATCAAAATCATATTCTGCTGTAAACTCCATTTTTTCACTCAATACCCAAAAGGTTTCGTCGTACCGTCAGAGTATAATCGTCTTTTATCGTAAACCACTCTGACCTTCTTCAAGACGTTGGCGTTAGAAAGAGTTAAACCTACAGGCGGTTAGGTGGTTGAGCGGAGATTGCGTTCGTCACCAGCCCCGGAGCTGAGCTGGATTTGCCTGTTCGAATCCAGCTCACAGCTCCGGGGTTGTCACCAGCTTGGCTGGCCGTCTGCACTGATACAATTGGCTGTATCAGAGGGTGGGAGAAGCTGGCGGGGTGGGTCCGGGTCGTTGTAAACAGCGACTCCTACAGTTCGGTCGGGGCGCCTGCTAAGCGCGGATTGGACGTGAGGGGGATAGTGTGGTCCTCCCACACGCTACGCCCTCTCAATGAGAATCCGCGCTGCCAGGTGAAAAAAGAAGCGGTGATTGGCTGGACGTATGTCGGAGGAAGCACGTGGTAGCCTCCACTCTCCCAGATGATCTGACTGTGGGGGGTAAGTGCGCAGCGACCAGGAAGGGACTGGGAATTGGCATACGACTAACATTGGGATGGGAGAAAATCGGAGGAAAATGGAGGGGGAAAAAGACCAAAAAAAAAAAAAGAAAGAGTTAAACCTTTTTTACATCTGTTTATATTGAACTGGGGAGCATAGAGGATCTGGTCGGGGGCTGAAGGGTCACGTTTTAGATAATGTTCAACTAAATTACACATAGACCCAAATGAAACCGTTCTGCAGCTATCATAAGTCTGGGTTATCCCCTTAGCTTTCAAGACAACATTATCTTGGTTTGTACGATAGGCGTATGATTTGGGTCCACAAGTTACCAAATCGATGATAGATTCGTCCGGGCGTAGCTCGCTAGTCAGTTCGCCTAGATAGGATCCTAAAGGCAAACTCTCACCATCCTTATCTGTCTTATAAATCACACTATCAGTGTCATGATATAAAACATTTTCACCAAGATTATGCAGATAGCTATACAGATGCATACGACCGTAGCCTGTCACAAAGGATGCTATGAAAATATTGGTATCTCTTTGACTGAGAAGATGACGCTCCGTATAACCCCACTGTACTAAGGCTATGTCATCATTAAGGAATGAAAAGTACTTGACATCATATTCTTCAGAGAATAAAAGTTTGAAGAACTCTGCAGGGTCTCTTAATAACACAGTGTTTGGTAAATTAGAGCGTTGAGCAAATTTACCCCAAAAATAATTCAACATCAATTTGAACAGACACCTTTTTGCGGGGTTCGATATGATTGAGGCCTTATCTAGCAGTACCCCTTCGCGGCTATGGTATTCGGTTATGTATCGATCTTTATCGGACTCTGTGACCACGTCAGAGGGGTAGCCGCTCGCTTCTGTCTTGCCTTTCAAGAAAGCTTTAACGTACGAGCCAAAGATATCGTTACTACGTTCAGGGAAATCCCATACTTGGTGGATTTCAGCTACGCCTAGCTCTATAGCTTTGTTTAACTCGGGGGTAATCCATACACCTGTTAACGAGCGTTCAACATCCGTGTGCAGACAATCACTTTCCTGATTGTTTGCGAGAGCACACGTTCGGCACAATGGGAACAGGAGTTTACCGTTTCCTCTATAGGGGAGTACCGGAAAGTATAATCCCCGCGGTGGAGTTACAGTTGCTTTGATCAGTCCAAAATAAGTGTTTAGGTCCTTGAAATCACTGCGTATAATAACTGGATGGCCTGTAGGGTAGAAATACTCTGAACAGCTCATAACGTGCGGATATAAAGAGCACACATCGTTATACGATATTTTCTCATCAGGTGTGGTGGTGTAACGTAATCTAATAGCGGATGTGCGTCCTCCGTACAAAGCATCTCTAGGATCAAAACATTCGTCAGTCAGACTGTATGGCTATTGTTTAAGGAAAGCTTGAAGTTGTACGTCTGTATCTTTCAAAACTTTCCAGTCATGTTCCCACATAACAGTTGTGTAGACCGTACGTTGCTTTTAAAACATCTATCTTAGCTAAACTATCTGTATACATTTCTCCATACAGTTTACGGGATTCAGATCGTGGGCCTTGTAGCATTTTATACACCTGTGAAAAAAGCAGCCGTAAAATTCGAAAGCGTGTCTCTCTACGCCGTTGTCATGATATCCATCTAGATAGTACGGGCCTACATGTGTCTCGCCACCATTCAAAGCATGTTTTATGGAAATACCATGTTTTTTAGACATGTATTCGAGCCATTGTATGGCTGCACTAGAGTAACATTTCTGACTTTTATAATTGCTCGGATCTGGTACGGCTAAAACGTTTGGCTTTAGATATTGTGTTTTGAAAACATGTAAGCAGGCCGATGCTATGGTGATAGACTGAAACGGATCGACCGATGTTTCTTTAATAAAATCCTCCCGAAATTTCAGACATACTCGGCTGAGTATATCCACATCGTTGGTACAGTAACGTAGCGCCTCTGATGGAAAATTAAAAACACCTGTCTTAACGCTGTCGTACCAAAGAAAGAATTTCGCTCTTTCTGACGTGGACATTCCATCAGGGTTATAGCACTCTGGTGCTGGATAGTGACCTATGTAGTTAAGGTTGTCTAGAGAGCTGAATGAATGGGGAAAATAGCCTTTCATTTGATCAGTATACCCCATCGCTGCGGGCAGTTGACTTAATTTCATTGGTAGAAAGGATACGGAGTCGATATAGCGTTGTTGAAATGTTTTATCGTTTAAACATAGGATTTTACTACCTTGTGTGATTAGATCGGGGGTTAATCCATCTTTAACCATCGGATTTAAGACTAGATAGCTATCGAAACCGCGACTATTATGGGCAATGAAGGTGTGACGTGCTTAGCGGCGTTTTCGAAAATGTTTAAGAAACTGCTTAACACAATCAATGCCTCTCCACGAATACTTACGATTATTAATTTGACTGCAAATGAGATACGGCACATGAATATTATTGGAGTCCACAAAAGATTCAATATCGTAAAACACTAGGCTGGGTGGGGCCTTCGTCTCGACGGGTAATGTTTTGAAATAACATTTATGATCACGTTTGGCCGTCTCGTTAGGTAAAGGGTCCTGCACACGTGTTCTTTTGGTTTCGAGGCCGCGATGTAGAACAGATCACCACATTTTTCACATTTTTTATTAGCGTCGCAAACAGATCTCTGTTTTAGTGCGGTCGGACGACTTGCTTTATGTTGGTCATAACAGAAAGACGATTGACAAATCCTATTGCAATCTTTACATTTCCGTAGCGCTTTTGGCTTTGTATGGCAATCAGCGTGGTGACATATGGAACAAGTAGTCTTACATGTGTGTCCACCTTTACTCGTGTACCCCGCATAACACCCCGGACACATGTACGCTGTGCCTAGAAAAGCCTGCAGTCTTGTTATTCCGTAGTAATGCTCGGAATGTAGGAGAAGATAGAGAGCGGGCTCCGCTCCTTCAAACCCTGAATTATAATGCGAGAAACCTTTATCATCTCGAAAGAATACGATTATTGAACGATTTAAAAACCTCTCGAAGCGTTGTATATCGGTGAAACTCACACCTCCTTCAGGAAGATCTGCAAGTGTGTGTAAATTATTACCTCTCTGGTAGGCAATATCTTGATTTATAGAAGGATCTAGGAGTAATGCAACGTTCGTGGCAAAACACTGTTGATCGTCGGGGTTTGTTATGATGTTTAAGTAACAACGTTTCTTGGCGAGGATCTCGCTGTCTAGTAAACCGTACATTTTTCTTCTGACACCCCCTTCGCCCCTAGGCACTTGTATGATCTGTGCCATCAGTTGTAAGGTTGTATCTGCGAGTAATGCTTGATTTGATTGCACTACTGATCGAGTATCAGGTAGAAATCCTCAAGACCTTCACGACCTTTAGTGAGGTTTCTATAAACCACTTCTTGCATAGTGTCACCTATTAACGATACCTGTATGAAGTCTCTGTCTGTTGTCTCGCTCTCGATTCTAGTTAGAACGCGGTCCATGGTGTCCATAATAATATTATGGAATGCCTCGAAGTCGGGTGGACCCTTCGCGGGTTTTAAGTTAAAATGTTCTCTCAACTCTATGTTATTATAACGTCCACGACGATGTATAGTAGCACGACCTCTACCAGTTTGCATAGTAGGATTCTCTGCGTTTGAGGGAGGTTTCAAGAGGGTGGTTGGTATGCGTGTATCATTAGAGGTTGATGGTAAGGGGCTCGCCATCGTTGCTTGTATTTCATCTAATTCAATCAAGGCCTCATCCCAACCCGCAGAATCTATAGGCTCGTTGTCATTATCATCGTAGCTATTTGTGTATCGCATTTGAATATTAGCCGGTGTCTCACTTATAGCTGCTAGTAAGGAATAATTTTCGATCGATGTATTTGAGCGTAACGCTAGAATACTAGCCTGTGCCTCACGTATAGCGGTTGATAAGGAATCATTTTCGATCGATGTATCTGACCGTAGCGCTAGAATACTATCCTGTGTCTCACGTATAGCTGTGAGCAAGGAATCATTTTCGACCGATGATGGGGTTGTTTGTATGGAAGGTTGGATTATAGCTACAGGGGTATTCTGCGTTGAATTATTCAAACATGCAAGAGTATTAAGGCGAGACACTGCAGGTGAATAGTCAAATATACTTTTTTTGTTGATTTTGAGATTTTGTTATATTTTGCTTCCTAAACATGTCTTCTATGAAACTAGTGACAATAAAACGTCAATAACACACATTTAGTTGTTTATTTTACATCATTTTGCCTTATTGCATCCATAAATGTGCACATATTTAATGGGGAAGTGCCTCATTTGCATATATAAACATAAATTTCAGAAAACTTGCAATATATTTTTTCTTAGTTTACATGTACATAACAAATTGGGAAAGTTTCATAGTGATATCTATTCAAATATGTTTTGCCTATTAGGGGGTACTACACTGTACTACACTGTTTGTAGCCTGTGTGTAGTTCTGTTCAGTTCAATAACATCATTATTATTATTATTCAGTTATCAGGCATGTGTTTAGGTTGTCTATTACTAATGGTTTGATTAGGTATTGTGTTTGTAAATATCTGTTTAAAAAAAAAGTATGGCATTTTACAATACAGAACTTTGAAGGCGTTTTCCCGAAAATGAGTTTTAAGAGTTTTTCCTCATACTCTGAGCCAGAAATCTCCACTTCAGTAGCACTCACATATACCAAACCTTCCAGTTCTATTCATATCTATGTTCTGAAGGTATTTACAGAAGGGTTTGTTGATATCGCATTCATACCCTGATTTATATCACATTTTATTCCTAAAAACATGGCGAAATATGGAATTTTACCATAAAAATTGACTGAATGGAGTATTTTCTGATTTATGGAGTGATAAAAAGAGATATCCAAAATCCCCTCTGTAATAACCTTTGGCTCTAATATGTCAACAAAATGAAACTATAATTTTGAAAATGGCTTTATCCAATGTTCAGATTTCTGTCCTGGAATTATATGCAAATTAGTGCATATTTAAGTAGATCATGCCTCATTTGCATATTTAAACATACAATTTCAGAAAACTTGTAATACAAAAAAGTCTTGTCTTAATATAAGTAATCAACTGGGTTGTGATATCTATTAGTTAATTTTTTTACCCTATTCACCTGCAGTGTCTCCCCTTAAGCAGCTCTATTGTATGACTATAATCAGGAGGGTGTACATAGGCACTGGTGATTTCTAGATTTTCTAGATCTATGTTGAATAGCAAGGGGTTAGGTTCATCAGTGTTCAGATAGCCTTCAAGTTCGGCTCTAAGCGTATTAATCATCTCTATTGTATGACGATAATCAGGAGGCTCTACGTCGGCACTGGTGCTTTCTAGATTTTCTAGATCTATGTCGAATAACCAGGCGTTAGAGTCATTAGAGAACACAAAGGCTTCAAGGTCGTCTATATCAGGCATTGAGCAGTCCAGTATATTAACATCGTTTAAATTATCCTCCATGATTAGTTATTTAAAAATAAAAAAAAACGACTCCCCCACAAGTTAATTAGTTACAATCTAAGATATCTGCATTTCTGATACACATTGTCATAGGGTATAGCCCCGTGGAGTCTAGCATGGCATGATAGTACTGTACGTTTGTATTTCGTGGAGTATGGCGCTTCACGAGTCCTGGGGTGCTGTTGAACGTAGGCCTCCGGCTTGTGGCGGGCGACGATGTCCTCGATGGCTTGTTGGTCGACGGCTTGTTGGTCAATGAGATTTAACTCCTGCAGCGCCGCTGCGGTCCAATCATCATCATCTTTAATGCAGGCTGTGTAGAATAGAAAAAAAGTTTTAGAATACTATATTCTTAAGACACACACACACACACACACAGACCCACACACACACACACCCACACACACACACACACACACACACACACACACACACTCACACACACACACATGTACATACACACCTGTATTTTCGAAGCCGGTAATCTGGGCAAGTGCATCGACGTCCCATTCATCAATAAAATCTTGCTGGGTGCCGGCTGCATCGCGTCGTAAGATTTCCAATATATAACCTATATCTTGTTGGTCTAGATGGTCCAGTCCTGAGAGTGTAGCTGGGTTCCAAACGGCTGCTGTGTTCACCTCTTCCTCCACCTTCTCCTCCACCTCCTCCTCCTCCTTCACCTCCTCCACCTCCTCCTCCAACTCCTCCTCCACCACCTCGTCGTCTATCTCGACCCACACGCTTCCGTCTGTAAAAGTTTTAAAAACATGTTAAGGGAATATTTTAAGTAAAGATTACAGTAATATATCTTGCTATATAAATGTATAAAAAAAAACACACCGTTTGCAAATGAATCCCAGATGAACGTATCACCATTATCCTGCAGATCTTCTCCTGTTTTAGAAAAGAAAAAAAAATAAGAAGAAAAAAGTCACGTCGTTATAATAGACATCAAACCACCCAGATATTTTGAAGATAGAATACTAATCCTTAATTTGTACTTACCATAGGGTATTAGTGTGTCAGAGTATCCCCATGGTTTGCTGCTGCAAGTTAGAGAACGAGGTTTAAAAAAAAAAAATCTTGAGTTATAATTGCTGTATCAGGAATCAAAAGACGCTACATTAAGACATACCGTTCTCTGAATCCATTATGTAGTCTGTCTGTTTTCAAAGATACAAATGACTGAAGCTAAATGTAGTAATACTTATAGGGGTGATCATAGTTCCTCTTTTTTAGGCCGACCTGCTTGAAAACGTAGGCTTCCTTATACTTTGAGACACACACACACACCTACACACATACACATACACACACACACACACACACACACACACACACACACACCCACCTTTCACACACAGATATTTTCAGGACAGTATCAAAGATTCAAGTGAAAAGAGATAACAACAACAAAAAATCAAATTAAAATTAGAAAGAATTGAAGCTGAATGAAGCTGGTGCATCAAAACAAAAAGGCCGACGTAACAAGTTCACACTTGTCAAACAAACAAACATTTGTGAGGGTCAGATAAGGTTCATAATTCCATTCTAGCATAATTATGCCTTAAAGATAAACAGATACCATTGCCTTATCCAGGGCCGCCTCAGGGGGTGTGCGAGCAGTGCGGTCGCACAGGGCCTCGCGGGAAGGGGGGCCTCGCAAAAATAAATAAAAAATAAATAAATTTGCGAGGCCCCCCTTCCCGCGAGGCCCTTTTTCATCACATACCTAAAATCTAGTTTTGCTTATATGCTTATATATTTCACATTAGACACGTTTATAGAATGTGTCTGACTTGTTCCTGGGTCTGCACCTGGGTCACTATTGGAGCTCTGGTGCTCTGCAGCAGACATACTATTGGTTTCAACGAAGGGAGTGGTTACTTACATCATAGTACGCCGCCGGAAACTTAAATGAAGAAGAAGAAGAAGAGTCAGCTGCGTTTGAATATTTCGCGCGTGCAGCTTTTGACTATTATGCTTAGTTATGCCAGCCAAGGTCGGTCATTATCAGTCGGTCAGTCACCAAGGAACGTTGACGAAAGGCGGGACAAATGGCCGGAGCCTTGTCATGATGCAGTCGGGATATAGCCATGGCCCATGATGATGTCGTCTAGTAGCTAGCTTAGCTAAAGGCTATCTAGCGTTAGCTAACCTGCAGCCAAGGATGAAGAGGATGGTCGTTTGGCAGATGAACTTCGTCAACTCCACGCGGTTGTCTCCATCCTCTTGGACGTTTGGTGAGTTTTTAACCTATTCTATTAACTCTATTCTATTCCCGCCGTGGACATCGCTCTCTCTCTCTCTCTCTCTCTCTCACTCTCTGGAGCTAAACTGGCCGACTAGCTAATAGTACTACTAGTAGCTAACAGTGTGTGCCTGGTGTCAGCACCTGGCTGTATGTAGCCGCATAGCTTGCTTCTGCGTTAGCTAATGGTTAGCGATAGCCTGGTTGAGCTAACTGTTAGCCAGTTAGCTGTTTAGCTTCGACGTTAACTGCCGGCTGCGCTCGGCTGGGAACGTTCGTTTGATGCTATCAGTTAGCCTTGAGTTAGCTGTTAGCTTGTGCTACGACCATTGACATTAGCCGTGAGAATAGCAGGGGGTTCTGGCACTCTGACTACGACATCATCTTTGACAGAAGATGTAGTCGGGCCTGCACCATGACAAGGCTCTGGCAGCAGCTTATTTTTGTCCCGACAGCGAGAGGCCTTTCGTCAACGTGGAGACCTGTGTTACGGCCTTTCGCCCTGCGTTCCTTGGTGCAGGTAAGATTAATGAAAATGTCATGACATTACCCCACTCTTCCTTCCTTCCCCTCCCGAATGTTTTGTTAATAACGATGTTTTTTTCCAGGCAAAACATATGCTACTTCACAACATTTGGAGATACGACATGTGCTGTGTGTGAATGTCTTGGTCGTTTGTGTAGCTTGGGTAGCGTTGGGCCGTTGGCCAAAGCTGTGTGTGGCCTGGTGTCACAGTACCTGGCTAGCCTATTTAGCTGATGTCGGCCATTGGCTCCTTGCTGCTTTGGTTTCTCTGGTATAGACCCTCTTCTCTTTGGATTTAAGTGTTGATCTTTGTCCTTTTGGATCTCTCATACATGCTCTCTCTCTAACACACACACACATGCTCTCTCTCTCTCTCTCTCTCTCTCATACATGCTCTCTCTCTAACACACATGCTCTCTCTCTCTCTCTCTCTTTCTAACACACAGTCTGCCTATGGCGGCCTTTCTCGATGGCTAGGCTGTGCTCGCTGAGTCTGTACATAGTCAAGGATCTTCAGTCACAGTGCTCAGGTATTCTGCCACTGTGTACTCTCTGTTTAGGGCCAAATAGCATTTCAATTTATTTCCAATGTGTCTCTCTCTCTCTCTCTCTCTGTACACTGTATATTGACTGTAGAACGGGAGCTCTCTCTCGCTCTCTCTTTTGCTATATGTTGACTGTATCATGCCCCGCCTCGGGCAGCGCTATTATTTAAGAATATGTTGACTGTATGAAAAAAATAATATATATATATATATATATTATATATATATATAATTTTATTTTTAATTTTTTAACCTTTTGGGGGGGGGGGGGGGGGGGGGGGGGCTCGCGTTAAATCTCGCACAGGGCCTCGCATTTCTCCCAGGCGGCCCTGGCCTTATCATACAGGATACCATATCATACAGGAGAAATCTTAGATTCCAGTAATGAATCTAAGAGAAGACTGATAGACTGTGTAAAAATACTGCTTATACTAAAATACTATTACACTATTATACACTATTACATTAGCACCATAGTACACTATGTATAGAGACACATTATGTACACTGTATAAAACCTACATTAAACATTACAGTTAACACAAATCAACACCTTTAACCACATTTAACCAACTTTCTTTTCATGTTGCTCCTTAGGTCCTTAGGTTAGATCTTACAGTACGTTTTTTTATGGGTACATGCTTGTCACAGAACGAGGAAAATAACTTCATATGTCTTATTTCTACACTCAAATACGCCGCCCCCATTTATGTCATGGATAATATCACACACCTTCCACAAACTAAAACATACCCCCATAACGCCTCCTGTACACATAGTAACGATGCTGGCCCTTATTAGTAACCTATTGAAACTCTCCATCGAAATAATACTGCTTTGATCATCCTCGGTGAAAACTACTGTAGTAGGGGTTTCTATTGCCTCTATCTGTACAGACATAGTTTATTCTTAATTCTTTCACTGTAATATTGAGTTATGAAGAAGTACAGAATACTTTTATACAAAATGCTTCTTACTGTTACGCTCTATACAGTGTGCATTGGAGGGGTTATCCATGAAAACAGACACACAGACACTTACACGCATAGCCACACACACACCTTGGGGGACTGTGAGGTCTGCATAAAGGTGGAAGTCGCAGGGTCGTAAATCTGCTTTTGATAGGAGGTGTATACACTAGTTTTTGAACCAACCCCATTCACTATCATTGGAACCCCCTCTCCTTCTAAAAAACACACTGAGGGTGTCAGTTTAAAAAAAACAACGGTTGGTCTTTTTCAATCGCTCTAGCGAACACACACACACGTCTTATGAATACCTACAGCAGACGGTCAGAATGGTTGGGAGATATTCAGTTTACGGCTCGACACCATGCACTTATCAGAGTCGTGACAGTGTCAGAACCACTCTACAGAATGGAGACCAACAGAGCATGGGGGTGAATTCTTTCCACACACACACAGACACAGCAGACAGAGATGCTATTGGAAGAAACCACTTGGAAGAAAATGCACATTCTTAAGAAATACACACTCATCATTTGAAATAAAACACTTTCTGAAGAAGAATACATTCTTAAGAAATACACAAAATGTATTTTATTCTGAAGATATACATATATTCTTAATTCTGTAACTTAATTCTCACACACAGTTTAAATGTTTAATCCTTGGAATACACACATTTAATCTTAAGATTGTTGTGAAACTATATTCTGAAGATACACACAAAATACCATCTGAAGATATTGTGAAATGTTTTTTCTGAAAACCTTGGAATACACACAATCTGATAAAAAAAAATTTAACTTTTATTTTGAAAAAATTCTAAAACGGAAGTCCTCCCCCTTACAACCCCTCCCCTTCCGTAACCAGATGTCCCTCCCCTTCTGAAACCGGATGTCCCTCCCCTCAAAAACCGGATGTCCCGCCTCCTTGAATCCTCGACCAATCAGAGAAGGGGGCGGGACTTAGGGGGCATACATCATCTAAAAGGGGGCGTGGCTACAATCAATCAAACTTTCCTTATAAGGAGTGACAGGTGCCGTATCCCTAATCTCTCTCTTACCTTAAACAGATCTTTTTCAAGTTCCAAGTTTTAATACTCTTATCAACATGAGAGGTCAACAAATGCTTGCTTTATGCAGCCATTTAACACAAAAGGATGACCCTCATGCATTGCAAATTTGCATCAAATTCAAAACAGAGTGATGCACAAAATAACTTAAAAGAAAATAATAATTTAAAACAATGAATAAAGTGTGCATGAAATAATAGGGGAAAGAAAACCTTAGGAACTTGTTACATTCACCCACACAAGGGGCTGAGGACTCACAACCGCCGCCCTCCCTCTCTCTCTCACACACACACACACACACACTGTCCCAGCTCTCTTTCTCTCTTGCCCCTCCCTCCTCTCTCTCACCCCCCTCTCTCTCTCCTCTCTCTCTCTCTCTCTCTCTCTCTCTCTCTCTCTCTCTCTCTCTCTCACACTCTCTCACACACACACACACACACGCGCGCACACACAACGCGCACACCACACACACACACACACAGAAAGATCAGAAAGAAAACAAACATAGTATCAATGAGAGTATCAATAATACACACGTGAAGTCTAGTAAAAAATTTTTTTTTTTAAAGTTTAATTATATATATACTGTATATATATACTATATATATATATATATATATATATAAATATATATATATATATATATAATATATATATATATATATATATATTTTTATATATATTTTTCATTTTTTAAACATACACATAAACATAAACATAACAACAAATTAGACTCACAAGCATTAACAGTAAACATCCAATGAAATCACCATTTGAATCATTATAAATGTAGTTTACGAGATATATACCTAATACTTGCTATCTAATACCATACATACATAATGCTCTAGCTCGCTCCCCCCCCCCCCCCCCCCCCCCGGACCCCCACTTGGATAATCCATCCATTTTCTTTCGTTTCTAACCAGGCACTACAATTCATTATGCTAGCTTTTATTCTCTCCACCACTTCTAACCAGATTGCAATGTTGGTTTCACTGACACCTAAAATTCTTGCTGTAGATATTTCTAGATAAATCACATCGAGATAAGTAAGAACCCATACCTTGCGGCACATTTTTTCCGGTTGAATCCATCGTGATGCTATCAGCTTTTTAGCAGCTGTGAGACCAGATAAAAACTAGCTATAATATATATATATTTTTTTTTAGTAAAAAAGTTAAAAAAAATTGTGGTGTTAATAGAATCGGGCGTTAACGCGTTAATACCGCGTAAACTTTGACAGCCTTAATATATATATCTTTCCTCTGCACCGCTCCCATGTTAAAAGGCATTTTTAATCTGCTCTCATTCGTTAAATTCTAGATAGAATTACCAAATGCAATGTATAATACACAACGTCAAGGCTCAGTGTAATTTTTAAAGGTGCTGTTACCGATGTAAAACACAAGGTGGCGCAATTCCTCTATAGCTCACTTTGCCAGCAACTAGGGAGAAGGGGGGGCGGTGCTCATGCCGGCCAAAGTGACTGAAAGTGAACCATTTTGCTCCGGTGAGTGGGGGGGGGGGGTGCGAGCGAGCTTTCAACACAGAAGCACCATAACATCCACCTCTGCTCCACTCCCTGTGGTCTATCGCGTGTCACACGCTGAAATACGAGCCCCCCCGGCCCGCGTCGCTTCTATGAGCAAGTGTAATTCACGGAAGAGCTCTGGTAGTCGGCCGACCAGCGACCCGTGTTCAGAATTCTACCGGGAGATTGACTAATGCTCGCCCGCAGAATATTCTAGTAATAATAAGCGCTTACTAACGTTTAGCGTCTCCGCTATTTCTGACCGAATTAGTCAACCTTTCTTTTTTCGAATGGCAGATTCTTATTCAGAGGTATTTCGTCGAGTTTACATACGCTGTAATGTGGTATCAGAAATGTATAGAAATATGATAAATATGACTATTTATCCGTTTTTTTTTTTTTTTTTTAATTAAAACGGATGTGGTATCAAACAAACACAAATTTAAGTGGTTACAATTCCAAAATATATGTAATTTGTTACAGATATATTGAGATTAGGCTATTACTGTTAATCATGGGGGAAATTCTTTTTTTTAAATAGTAAACAGTTAAAGTTATATGGCTTTGATCCATGGCCCATTTTTGTCAAAATCCTTCAAAATCCTTAGGAAGCCACAAGGGTTAAAATCACTACTGTCTGTGTTTAAAAGTCTGATAGCCGAGGGGACAAAGGATTTGGCGTAACGGTTGGTCCTACTTAATGGAACTTCATAACGGCGGCCAGAAGGCAACAGTGAAAACCGCTGAGACAGAGCATGGAGGGGTTGATTTGTGATGCTCGTCCCCTTCTTGACCACCTTGTCCGTCCAGAGAGAACATAGGTGGGTGAACATACTTGTGTTTGGGTATGTGTTTGTGCACCCTGTGTGTGTGTGTGTGTGTGTGTGTGTGTGTGTGTGTGTGTGTGTGTGTGTGTGTGTGTGTGTGTGTATACGTGAGTATGTGTGTGTCTGTTTGACCCCTGCTTTGTGTGTATAGTACCTCTTTGTGAGTGTGTATATAGTACCTCTTTGTGAGTGTGTACATGGTATCTCTTTGTGAGTGTGTATATAGTACCTCTTTGTGAGTGTGTATATAGTACCTCTTTGTGAGTGTGTATATAGTACCTCTTTGTGAGTGTGTATATAGTATATCTTTGTGAGTGTGTAGATGGTACCTCTTTGTGAGTGTATGTATATAGTACCTCTTTGTGAGTGTGTACATGGTACAGTACCTCTTTGTGAGTGTGTAGATGGTACCCCTTTGTGAGTGTGTAGATGGTACCCCTTTGTGAGTGTGTAGATGGTACCCCTTTGTGAGTGTGTACATGGTATCTCTTTGTGAGTGTGTACATGGAATCTTTTTGTGAGTGTGTATATAGTAACTCTTTGTAAGTGTATAGATGGTACCTCTTTGTGAGTGTGTATATAGTAACTCTTTGTGAGTGTGTATATAGTAACTCTGTGAGTGTGTAGATGGTACCTCTTTGTGAGTGTGTAGATGGTACCTCTTTGTGAGTGTGTATATAGTACCTCTTTGTGAGTGTGTAGATGGTACCTCTTTGTGAGTGTACATGGTACCTCTTTGTGAGTGTGTAGATGGTACCCCTTTGTGAGTGTGTAGATGGTACCCCTTTGTGAGTGTGTACATGGTATCTCTTTGTGAGTGTGTACATGGTATCTTTTTGTGAGTGTGTACATGGTATTACAATAAAGTTTTATTAGGTTGAAATAATGTGGTTGTGTACTTATTTTTCTGTTAACTTATTATCGATAGAAAACTGAACCTTAATGCACAGTAACTGAACTCAATATTTGTAAGTTCTGGTAACTTATTATTATTATTTTTTTTTTTAAACTTTATTTTTTAGCGTTTATCGCTTTTCTGGTCAAGCATGACCGACAGTTGTAGGGTGAAACGGGAGAGAGAGCAGGGGGAGACATTCGGCAAATGACGGCGAGTCCGGGAATCGAACTCGGAGTCAACCAGATCCGTGACGCAGCACGGAGTCCCGCGACGCAGCGCGGTAACATGGTGTGCTACTGGAGCACCCCGGTAACTTATTATTATAATTTTCTTTACAGTGTAGTCTTGTGATCAATCAAAACTTATTTACACGATATACCTCACATTCACCCTCCATTCACATCCTGGTGTTCTCCTGGTGTTCTCCATTAGGCCTGTAGGTGGAGCTATGACAGCACACGTACTGTACTGTGATGTGTCCAAAAATGAATGGGCAAATGTGAGTGAAATGGTTGCACTGTATGCAGCTGTTTGTGTGCATTGCATTCCCCCCAACTCAGATTTAGGGTTGATACAACCATAATAATAATATTGTTAATAATAACAATAACAATAATGATGTAATAATGTAAAAATTATCATTAAAAAGACCTGATTATGAGAAAAATGCATGGATGCATGGAATATTGTTGAGGCACACTAGTTACAACTATATTTCAAGCAGGCACTCCATGTCAAAAATGTTGCTGACCCCTGGTGTAGATGGTACCTCTTTGTGAGTGTGTAGATGGTACCTCTATGTGAGTGTACATGGTACCTCTTTGTGAGTGTGTACATGGTATCTCTTTGTGAGTGTGTACATGGTACCTCTTTGTGAGTGTGTAGATGGTACCTCTTTGTGAGTGTGTAGATGGTACCTCTTTGTAAGATAAGATAAGATAAGATATTCCTTTATTGACCCCCTTGGGGAAATTCAGGCATCATAGCAGCATGGGGGGGAGGGGGGGTACAGGTAGTAAAAACAACACAGTGTACAGGTAGTAAAAACAACACAGGCAGTGTAAACAATTTGGTCAATATGGTCAATATAATTTACTATCTGACTAGCTGAAGAAATATTCACATTATTCACAGTGCCACATAAGGTGCAGTATGCCTAAGGTAGTGTTATAATTTACTATCTACTGAGTATACATTATTCACAGTATCACGGTATCCACTGAATATACATTATTCACAGTATCACAGTATCACAGTATCCACCTATGGTGCAGTAAGCCTAAGGTAGTGTAGGTTGTCCTCCTTGGGTTCCTATAAGTCCCAGGTCAATGTCTGGTAGCAGTCGCTGCCCCCTGTTGTGGAGCCTGGAGGCTGCTAGTCGCTGCCCACTGTTGTGGAGCCTGATGGCCGCTGGTATGAAGGACTGTCCGAGGCGGTTAGTTGAGTGTCGGGGGGGAATGAGTCTGTGGCTGAACGAGCTTCTCATCTTGACTAGCTCGTCGTAGAGGGGGTGGTAGGGGTTTTCCATGATGGCAGCCAGCTTCCTTATCATCCCCCTCTCTGCCATCACCTCAAGTCTAGGTAGCTCAACTCCCACCACGGAGCTAGCCTTCCTCACCAGCTTGTTGAGCTTGTTGGTGTCCCTTGAGTTGATGTAGCCTCCCCAGCATGCCACAGCATAGAAGAGGATGCTGGCCACAACAGACTGGTAAAAAGACTGCAGCAGTCTGTTGCACACATTGAAGGACCTGAGTCTCCTCAGGAAGAACAGCCTGCTCTGTCCCTTCCTGTGTTATCCGACCAGTCCAGTTTATTGTTCAGGTGTACCCCAAGGAACTTATATGAGTCCACCATCTCCACTTATATGAGTCCACTCTTGTGAGTGTGTACATGGTACCTCTTTGATGAGAGCAGCCATGTGCAGGGCTGTTATGCCCCTTTTCCACTGCATGGTACCTACTCGACTCGACTCTACTCTACTCTACTCTACTCTACTCTACTCTACTCTACTCTACTCTACTCTACTCTACTCTACTCTACTCTACTCTACTCTACTCTACTCTACTCTACTCTACTCTACTCTACTCTACTCGGCATTTTTGGTTTTCCATTACCAAAGTACCTGGTACCAGGTACTTTTTGGGTACTTTTTTAGTCCCTGCTCTGTCGAGGTTCCAAGCGCGTGCCAAGCGAGTAGAACTGGTACCAGAAAAGTCACGTGAAACACTGCAGACCACTGATTGGTCAGAAGAGAGACGCGTCACTCGTTGGAGAGTCTGAACGAAAATAGAAAGCCGCCATCTTTAATGTCTCGCATAGGATTTCATTATGTTTGCAGCAGGCACAAGTGCAATAAACAAAGGATACAGTCACTGTGTATTCTGCCTCATTTATTGATTAAACAAAACCGACATCAACACAATTTGCCACCAAGCGGAGAGTTTAGTCTCGTAGTTTAGTCTAGTTTAGTAGGGTAGAGTCGAGTAGGTACCATGCAATGGAAAAGAGGCATTAGTGCTGGTTTGATGACTACAGTGTTTTTCCGCAGCACAGAGCAGGAGCTATCTTCCAGGCAAACATCATCACGGGGAAATTCCACTATAGACGGAGGATAAACAAAGGTCTGAGTTATAATAAAACATGAAGTAGGCCTACACACATTCACATACATGCAGGTTGTGATTTGCCTGGGGGGTTTCCATACCTCTACTTTTCACATATCTACCTCGGGTCGTTCATTTTTATCGTTTTATCATTTTTATATGTGAGCTGTGTTGTTGAGCAGTTATAGTAACCACAGCTCTACTGTGAGCTGTGTTGTTGAGCAGTTAGGTTAGGTTTACTTTATTTGTTTAAGGGGGACAGTGTACATTAATAAAACATTTTACAAATGTAAATGCACCCAATTTTAGCCAAAAGGCTAATTTCCATTGGCAGTCCCCTGCCAGAAGGTACAGGCTAAAATCCTGTGTAAAAAAAGGGTTAGCAATAAAAACAGAATAAAATCAAGATAAATACATTAGAATAAAAACACAACAAAAGCACATAGACATAGTAGGGATACAGGTCACAATACAGTCATGGACACAAGGACAGAGCACATCATGACATATTAAGAGACCCAGACATAGACAGACGCACCATATCGACACACACATTATACACATACAGACACCTCAGTGTTGACAGTTCTGGTTTTCAATGAGTTTCAAGTTTCAAGTTTCAAGTTTCTTTAATAGTTGTCATACAGAAGTACAGAATACTTTTATACAAAATGCTTCTTACTGTTACGCCCCAGAGACTGTACAAGACAAGATAAGTATTAAATAAAATAACATAGTATAGCATGTAAATTAGAAGTAAAAAAAAATGAGGTCACAGTGTTCAGTATAGACATATGTACAATGTTCGATGCAGAATAGACGTAACTGAGTTACCATATAATATACAATACTATGCAGTGTACTAATATACAATACTATATAGTGCAAGGCAGAAATGGGATGAGGTGCAATTTAGGTACAATTTACAGTAGGTGTACAAGTTGTAGTGCAAATCCTTTATCAATAAATATAAAGTGTGTTTGTGTGATCTAAAGTGTGGAGAGTGGGTGCTGCAGTGTGTTAGTGTGTTAGGCCCTAACCCTGCACTTGAATGAATGGTATGATGTGGACACTCTAATTGTTTGAGGAATTGAGTTCCATTGGTGGGATGCTCTGTATGAGAAGACGGCCTGGCCAAATACACTTTTTTTGAAAGGGATTGTACAGTCCCCCCTTGCTGCACCTCTAGTGTTCCTGGTTGAGGCAGACTTGAGGTTGATGAAACCGGACAAAGGAGGAGGAGCCAATCCACACTTTATTTTAAAAACTAGACAGACGTTTTGATATAGGGTCAGGTTTTCCCAACTGAGTAGATTATATTTTTTTAGAATGTGACAATGATGGTACCTGAATGGTTTCTTGTCTAGAATTTTTATTGCTTGTTTGTAAAGTGATTGAAGTGGTTTCAGAATGGTGGAATGTGAATTGGACCAGGTTATCAAACAGTATGTGATGTGGGAAAGAACCATTGAATGAAAATATAGCTTTGCTGCCTCTGTTGAAAGGAAGTTTCTTATGTACCTGAAGTTTGATAGGCTGAACTTTACCTTATTGCAGACTTTTTTTATGTGATTTTTGAAGCTAAGGTTTGGGTCTATGTGTAATCCTAAATACTTATATTCTGATACTACCTGTAATTTCTGACCGGAGATGAAGATATCCTGCTCTGCAACTTCTCTGTGGCCCTTGGAGAAGAACATACAGACAGTCTTAGAGACATTCAATTGTAAACAGCTGTTCTTAAGCCAGGATGTGACATTCACCATGACATTAGACAATTTTGTTGCAACCTCTTCTGTGGTTTTACCGTGTGTAAAGATCACTGTATCATCAGCATACATCAGTACATCACATTGGCCACACACAGAAGGCAAATCGTTAATGTACATGCTGAACAGGATTGGACCCAAGACAGTTATAGTAACCACAGCTCTACTGTGAGCTGTGCTGTTGTTGAACAGTTAGAGTAACTACAGCTCTACTGTGAGCTGTGTTGTTGAGCAAGCGGTCGGGAACCTATGGCTTACGAGCCATATATGGCTCTTCCGGTGACGGCATATGGCTCCCAGACAATTTTGGAAAAAAGAAAAAAAATCTTAAATGTAATTTTAAAATACTTGTGATATTTCTTAATAATACTGTGTCATTTTAAAGTAAACAGAAATTAGTTTTGAAGATAAATTTCACGGGTCGGGAACCAATGGCTCGCGAGCATGTCCGGGTCATTGTAAAGGTGAAGAAATCAATTTGATTAGATAGCCAACTAGTTTATCCGCTTCAACCCTTGTAACGGAAAAGATGGCGAAAAGAAAAAAAGACAATGATTACCGTGCATTCCAGGCTGCGTGGACAGAGGAATTTGCATTTGTGGAGAGCGCAGGATCTGCGGTATGTCTAATATGCAATGATAAAATTGCATCGATGAAACGGTCAAATATAAAGCGGCACTTCGATACGCACCATGCTTCATTTGCATAGAAAATATCCAGCGGGGGACAGCAGGAGAAGGGCATGCGAGGAGCTACAGCGGAGAGTGCAGACGAGTCAGCAGCAACTATGTGTGTGGACCAAGCAAGGTGACGGGAATTCCGCTAGCTTTGCGGGTGCTTTGGCAATAGTAAGGAATGGATGGCGAGTATGCCAAAACATTCATGCTTGATGTGGCCAATGAACTGTTTGATGCAAGGTATTGGACATACAATCTCATTCCTTCAACAAGCAGTGTTTGCATTTGAAAGCAAGCTGGAAGTCTTTCTCAGGGACATTGAAACAGGTCGTCTTCTGCACTTTGAAAGACTGCAACAATTTAGAGATGCATGCTTAGCAAGTGACTCCACTCAACATCTGGATCTCCAGCAGCTAGCTGGCTTTACGTCCAATCTCCTGCAGTCATTCAAAGCACGTTTTGGAGAATTTCGTCCGCGCACTGGTCTTTTCAAGTTCATCACTCATCCACATGAGTGTGTGCAGTGGACAAAATCGACCTGACATGCATCCCCGGGGTCTCTATCCGAGACTTTGAGCTGGAAGTTGCTGACCTGAAGGCATCAGACATGTGGATGAGTAAGTTCAACAGTGGCGGCTGCTGCATTTTTCTCCACTAGGGGCGCTATACCAAAACATTTTGCAAACATGTACCACGCAACCGACTCATGGCAAGACGTGAGCGATTCGACTCACGCTCACGGCAATGAATCGGCTCTTATGAACGAGTCGCTCAGCTGTTACTACAACAACACACAACAACCAGTCAAATAAAGTACAGTCTAATTCACAACTTGAAACACAATATATAAATAGAAAAGTTAGAAACAAAACTCGCTCCGTCTCCAAACACACGCAGAGAGAGAGAGAGAGAGAGAGAGAGAGAGAGAGAGAAGCATTAGCTGAGTGGCTGAGAGAGAGAGAGAGAGAGAGAGAGAGAGAGAGAGAGAGAGAGAGAGAGAGAGAGAGAGAGAGAGAGACGAGAGAGAGAGAGAAGAGAGGCTAGCGAGAGATGAGAGAGCGAGCGAGAGAGGAGAGAGAGCGAGAGAGAGAGAGAGAGAGAGGAGAGAGAGAGAGATGAGAGAGAGAGAGAGAGAGAGAGGAGAGAGAGAGAGAGAAAAGATCGCGACTCACCAGCTAAGACAGAGTATTGCAAATCTACCTTGTTGTTGTTGTTAAATTGACAGCAGAGCAGGCAGCAGGGCTTGATAAAGTATATATCCACTCCATGGCATTGTCCATTGTGCATGTCCCTCCACACTGCATCCATATATAGCTTGTTATAGCCAACAAGTACTGTGTGAGATAACAACAAATAGCTGCATCTCACAACAGCATAAACTCACTTTGTTTAATTGAAACGTGGTGGGCTTGATAAAATGTATAATCCGCTGTTGATGATGTATATCCAGAGTTCCAGACCACTGTCCACTGTCAGACTGCATCCGATCCGCCATATAGCTTGTTAGCTGTTAGCACCACAACAAGACAGTACTTGATTTCTTTGTCCATTTCCGCGTCGAACAGACTGCAAACTACCTGGCATTCCATCGCCATGCTCTAAGACAAACTCTAACCTTAACCAACTTTGAAAGAGTGCCTAAGCTTAGCCGTCAAAAGAACTTGCAGTCACGCTCTAAGACAAATAGCTCGCATCTCAGTCACAACAACACAACTATCAATACCACCAAGCTAGAATTGGAACATAGAAATTGGATTCGGCCAATCAGAGATCGTCTCAGCGAAATGCTGCTACGGAAAAAAAAACTGATGTCGGCCAATCAGAGAGCGTCTCCGCGAAATGCGGCTACAGAAATTCTTGACGCTGCTGCCTAGACCGCTTCAAATCGCGCCCGGATTCCAACATAATAGTCATATTTCAACGCACAACGCGTTACGCACTGATTGGCTGCGACGGATACAGCGATCAAACAGTGACGCGCACTCAGAGCGCTATTGCGTCTAGCCCGGACCGAAAAAAAAAAAAAAAGAAAAAAGTGAGTCACTTCCTGTTCAGGAAAACGAGTATTTTTTATTTTATATATTAACGTTATATTGTGCATTGGAAACACAAACATACTTAAAATGAGTAAATATTATTCATTTTAAACATGTTTATATTATTTATAGGACTATAAAACAAAAAACAAAAAAATTATTTTTCTTGTTCTTCTCTCATATAACCAGGGGCCTGAGGGGGGGCGGCGCCCGAGCGCCCCTAGTGGCGAGCCGCCACTGAAGTTCAAGTCACTTAATGGAGAGTTGGAAAGTCTTGCGCGACAGCGAGCAGAGCTGGCGAGGGAACGCAAGTGGACAGAAATGAAAAATCTTCAACCTGAAGACCAGCTGATTCTTAAAACTTGGAACAAGCTTCCTGTGACATACCACACAATGCAGCGTGTGAGTATTGCCGTATTGACCATGTTTGGCTCTACATATGCATGTGAGCAGTCATTCTCCCATATGAGGAACATTAAGACCAACCTACGCTCACGTTTAACTGATGGAAGCCTCAACGCCTGCATGAAGCTCAACCTCACCACGTATGAACCAGACTACAAGGCCATCAGCAAAACCATGCAGCACCAGAAGTCGCATTAAAAGTAAGACATATTTTATTTATTATACGTTAAAAATACTATATGGCTCTCAATGAAATATATTTAGAAATATTTGGCTTTTATGGCTCTCCCAGTCAAAAAGGTTCCTGACCCCTGAGTTAGAGTAACTACAGCTCTACTGTGATCTGTGTTGTTGAGCAGTTAAGTAACTACAGCTCTACTGTGATCTGTGTTGTTGAGCAGTTAAGTAACCACAGCTCTACTGTGAGCTGTGTTGTTGAGCAGTTAAGTAACTACAGCTCTACTGTGAGCTGTGTTGTTGAGCAGTTAAGTAACTACAGCTCTACTGTGAGCTGTGTTGTTGAGCAGTTAAGTAACTACAGCTCTACTGTGAGCTGTGTTGTTGAGCAGTTAAGTAACCACAGCTCTACTGTGAGCTGTGTTGTTGAGCAGTTAAGTAACTACAGCTCTACTGTGAGCTGTGTTGTTGAGCAGTTAAGTAACCACAGCTCTACTGTGAGCTGTGTTGTTGAGCAGTTAAGTAACTACAGCTCTACTGTGAGCTGTGTTGTTGAGCAGTTAAGTAACTACAGCTTGGCTCTTTCAGTTTCACTGGTCTCGGTGCTACAGCTGAAGATGTACAAATTGACAAACTTCAAATAAGAAGTCGGCCCAAGCACAACCTGGTTACTTATAGCCAACCCACTGCACTCTCCATGGTGCTGAAACCTTAATCTCAGATTAGAGGTAACCTTATTGTAACTGAGGGGTACAATTCCCTGACTGTATTGATAAGTATGGTATCATTAAACCACTACCGCTTTATGTACTTTAACTACTGGCCATACAGTACACGATATCTAAATATGATGAACACTTTCCACAATGAAATCGGTTCCAGTCAAAGGTAATAATCAAATATTTAATGGAGCAAAAGGTACATAGAATATTTATCTTACATTTATCATTTGAATGCACTTGTAAGGCAAATGAGTACTCGTAGGCAAATCAACACTGAATGTCCAATCTCTGGTTACGCAGGAAGCAAGTATACAACCTGGCTCTTAGGGAATAATATCTATGGTACACTTAATGATATAGCGGGATATTCTGGAGGGGGTCCTCCCGGTTGTAAGCCGGTAGGGGGGTAGGAGAGCCGTCGGTAGTAGACCGTCTGGTCAACGATATCTATGGAGACTTCAAGTACAGAAGACAGTGCGATAGACTCTTGATCCGCAGATGAATACACCTTGGTTCTCTTGTAGGCTGTAGCTCCACAATGAAGAAGAAGCTAGGCGGCCTCAGTCTCTCTGAGCGCCGACTCAACTTGACTCCTCTCGGGGGTAAATCCAACACTCACAGGCGTCGGCGATTATCCGCTCCACAAATCACAGTACCAAAGCAAATATATATTCCAGCCGCATAGGGCTCAGCAGTCGTCGGGTAGGTAATCCAGTGTACATGTCCCTCGGTCCTCGCCTAGATCTCCTCGGATGAAAGCGCCATGTGGTCGGCCCAACCTGGATAAGACTCTAGATAACACGAGGAAGCGTTGGAGATGCTGGTCACTTTAGAACTCTAACCGCACGATGCACCATACACGATAGACTATTATTACTTGATAGAAATACGTCGCACTCGACGGTACAGTGCCAAACTCTGACAATTCAGTTATTAATTCGCACGAGGTCTCAATGCTATTCTAAGGCCAAACAGGCCATACTTCACCGCACGTCGTATCGTGGGTGAGGCTTCACGTTCTGTTACTAAGTTGGGAAGAAGGGTAAGGGACTTCTACATTTACTTGCGCCATATTTATATGCACGGTGAACAAATAGTGCCACTCTCATTTCGGTAGCTGTATCCCTGAGCGGAGCCGGGGCTAGTACGGACATGTCTCGTCGGTACCTTTGAACTTGACGCCAGGGGCTGGTCCCCTGGCGCCTGGTCCTTTGTCCAATAAGAGAATGAACTATTATGGGCTATAGTAGGCTAAAGGGATATTCCGTGTATATGTACAATATAAAAGAAGCAGTGAAGCCAGACCAGCACTCTCAGGTTCAAAATTTAATGGCAGCCTGAAACAAACATGTTTCGGAAATATGTATTCCTTCTTCAGTGTTATAGCTTGCAATGGACTTGCAGTCAAGATAATGGTTATATACACACAGGTGGTTAATTGGCAGGAAATGACATCACAGCGCAGGTGTGCCTGAGTCTATTGGTCCTCAATGACAAAAGAAAAGACCTATCAAAATAGAGTCCGTTAGTAAATACAAATTATACAAATATACCATGTATAAAAGACATATAAAAAGGCATAAAAACACAAAAGCAAAAGCAAAAATTGCATTACATTACCCTACCAGAAACTTGCTATGTAACATGCCCGTAGTTTATAGGGCTAATTTAGCCCCTATACTTTTTTCTTTTTTCTTTTAAGCATCAAAGGATAAACATACCTCTTGCAGGAAATTTTCGCGGAGAGCAGGACGCTCCTCTCCCTCCCAGACCGGCGAGGGATCCCGTAGGAAGACGAGGAGGAGCCAAAGAAAGAAATCCACGGTTCCGGTGATAAACATTGATTCTAACATTGATTCTAATATAGTAAACATTTCTGACGCACATTTGAGCGACCCACATCACAATATCCTCTCTAAAGGTTTATCGTTTGTCCCGGCTCGGAAAGCGGACTCCTTTACCACCAAAGTTGAGTTATTTAAGTTTTTTAGAAACATTAAGTTAAGAGCATTTTATGCCAGAGGTTTGGATAAGAGAACTCAATATGTTACTAATGAAAATGTGCCTATATGTGATGATGTTGATGAAAGGCCAGAAACAGAGCCGGATACCATTTGCTCCAAAAGAAAGGTATTTAAACCACGCAGCGTGTTTACCCCTCATCTCAACCCACCCTCAGTGGAGACATTCTGCAGATTGGTACAACTTGATGTCCTTAAATTATGTGAAACCAGTCACAAAGCCCACCTTTACCCTAATTTATTAGAATCAGAGTCAGCAGCTCTCAAGGATCTTATTAAGAACGATGATTTAATTTTTAGGAAAGCCGATAAAGGTTCCGGAATCGTGCTCCAAAATAAGAGTTTGTATGTATCCGAGATCAATAGACAATTGAACGATATTGAGGTTTATACCCTTTTAAATACAGACCCAGTATTTAAATTTTCCGCGGAAATTAAGACTACCCTTAAAAGCCTTAGATTGGCAGAGGTGATTACAGAAAATGAATTTAAGTTTATGTTCGTAGAGTACCCAGTTACGCCTATTATTTACACTTTACCGAAGATCCATAAGGATCTGGTTAACCCTCCTGGTCGACCGATCGTCTCTGGTATAGGTTCCGCTACAGAAAAAATCTCGCAATTTGTTGACTCGCATATTAAGGATTTGGCCTCTTCTCAGCGTGGTTATTTGAAAGACACTACTACATTTTTGAACAAACTTTCGACCTGTAATATTAGTCCCTTGGACTTATTAGTTACCATAGACGTAGTCAGTTTATACCCCAGCATTCCACATGCTGACGCGCTGGACGCACTGAGTTTTTATCTAAACTCGAGAGAGGAATTACTCCCCTCCACAGAAGCGCTAGTTAATCTAGCCGACCTAGTACTAACTCGGAATTATTTTAGATTCCAAGATAAATACTACTTGCAAAACAGAGGCCTCAGCATGGGCTCCCCAGCCGCTGTGAACCTAGCCAATCTGTACATGTCCAAGTATGAGTCTGACCACATTTTTAATAATAACCAGTTTGAGAAATTCGTCAAATCCTATATGAGATATATCGATGATATGTTCTTTATTTGGTCTGGTACATCGTCTGATCTTGAAGCCTTCCTTGAGTACTTGAACACCTGCAGAGAAACTATAAAGTTTACATTAAAGTCTGATATACATACTTTACCTTTCCTAGATGTTTTGATCAAGAAAGCCCCGGATGGTATTTCTTTACATACAGAGGTCTTCAAAAAGGAGACAGACCGTAACTCATTCTTACATTATTCCAGTTACCACACTCCTGCCTTGAAAAATAGTCTACCTTTCAGCCAAATACTCCGTTATAGGAGAATTTGCGACACTGAAGATAGATTTACTGCACAAGCAGAAGTTCTAAGAAGCAGTTTTCATGACAGAGGCTATAGTGTCGATTTGACACGTAAAGCCCTGAATAAAACCAAGCTGATTGATAGGGCCTCGTTGTTTATCCCCAAAAAGAAAAAAGAAAACACAGACAAAGTATCTTTCGTGTCCACTTTTAGCCCCATTACGAAAGGCATACGGAGCATTGTCAATAAATATTGGCATATTCTACAGTCGGATCCAATAATAGGGACAGCGTTTCAACATTCGCCTAATTACTTTTATAAAAGACAAGCGAATTTATCCAACCTATTAGTTAAAACCGACTTGCCCGTAAGGAAACCTACACATTTTTTGTCTAATATCCCTGATGGAAATTTTCCATGTCAAGCCTGTGTACAGTGTCAAGGCATGATCAAAGAGAAATTTTACACGCACCCGAAAACGAACAAAAAAATACCTGTTAAAGGGCGTATCACGTGTAATTCAGCCAATCTTGTGTATCTACTAAAATGCCCGTGTGATTTTTCTTATGTGGGGAAGACAACCAGAGCCTTTAAAACAAGAATCAGTGAACATAAGTGTTCAGTGAGAAATTCAGATATAAAGTCGTCAGTAGCTAGACACTTTTCCAGGTGTAAACATACCGTTAACGATCTCAGATACATGGGACTTGAGTTAGTCAACAGGCCCGCGAGAGGGGGAGACAGACATAAGTTACTGTTACAACGGGAATGTTATTATATCCACCTGTTTGATTGCATAGAACCTAGAGGAATGAATGAAGAGAACGTTTTAACCTGTTTCCTTTAAGTACCTTTTATCTATATGGTTTAATCCAAGTGGTTGTTTCCTGCAAGAGGTATGTTTATCCTTTGATGCTTAAAAGAAAAAAGAAAAAAGTATAGGGGCTAAATTAGCCCTATAAACTACGGGCATGTTACATAGCAAGTTTCTGGTAGGGTAATGTAATGCAATTTTTGCTTTTGCTTTTGTGTTTTTATGCCTTTTTATATGTCTTTTATACATGGTATATTTGTATAATTTGTATTTACTAACGGACTCTATTTTGATAGGTCTTTTCTTTTGTCATTGAGGACCAATAGACTCAGGCACACCTGCGCTGTGATGTCATTTCCTGCCAATTAACCACCTGTGTGTATATAACCATTATCTTGACTGCAAGTCCATTGCAAGCTATAACACTGAAGAAGGAATACATATTTCCGAAACATGTTTGTTTCAGGCTGCCATTAAATTTTGAACCTGAGAGTGCTGGTCTGGCTTCACTGCTTCTTTTATATAATACTTAATGGGATTTCAGCACCCAGTGTCGTATCTTGAGAGCGCGGTCTAACTTGACATGTGTATATGTACAAGGAATATACAAGGGATATCAAACGATATACAAATACTATTCAATATATATCCATAAATAAATATATGTATTCGGTTTAATCTGATCCTTCGTAACAGCCGCACCCTAATTAGTCCCACCTAATTAGCTAAGCAGAGACAGATTAACCGCACTGTCCACTACTCAATGTCCGCTGTGAGGGTCAGTCAGTTCACAAAGTCATGGGGTCATGGTCGTCATCGATAGTATCGGGGAGCCTTGGCAGTTCTATTAGCCTCGCCACGGGTCGGGTGTAGGTCCGCCCTTGGACGAGCACTTCAGCTGCTCAGACCTTTCCATCGGCACCGGTGATCACTTTGCTTACGCGGCCAGCCGGCCACATAGCTCGGGGTAGTGACTGGTCGATAATCATGACGACTGTTCCTTCTGTCAAATTGTCTCTCTCTTTCACCCATTTCTGGCGGGTCTGTAGAGACGGTAGGTAGTGGAGTAGGAAGCTGTTCCAAAACTTGTCAGCCAATACTTGACTGTACCTCCACATTCTTCGGCCGTTCGCTTCTTCAGGCCTGTACATTGTCTGGGGTAGCGCGGGGTCCAGCCGCACCATCAAGAGTGTGTTGGGGGTGACTGGGTCGACATCTGCTACATCACTTGAGACGTAACCGAGGGGCTTTGAGTTCAATACTCCCTCGATCTCCGTGAGGACTGTCATTAAGACTTCTTCCGCCACGGTCTGGGCCCCAAGCACGGCGTACAGGGCTGTCTTTATAGAACGTACTTCTCGTTCCCAAGTTCCACCGAAGTGAGGTGCGTTCGGGGGATTAAACTGGAAGTCAATCTGGGATGGAGCGAGGTGGGTCTTAAGTTCTGGGCCCATAGCTTGGAAGCTCTCTCTCAGCTCTCTTTCTCCGCCTTTGAAGTTTGTCCCGTGATCAGACAATAATGTAGACGGTTTTCCTTTCCGTGATGTGAATCTTCGGAAGGCCATAAGGAATGAGTCTGTGCTCATGGTTGGAAGGAGTTCGATATGTATCGCTCTGGTGGTCATGCATTTGAATACAATACCCCACCGCTTCTCGGTTCCTCTTCCTTTCTTTATATACAGCGGGCCGAAGCAGTCCATACCGGTGGAGTGAAAAGGCTTGTCGCCGAGTCGGAGGCGACAGGGAGGTAGGTCAGCCATCCGGGGTATACTGGGCTGGGCTCGCCACTTACGACAGTCTAGACAGGTTCGCTGGAAGCGCCGCACTGCTTCTCTCCCTTGCAGTATCCAATAACGACGTCTGATCTCCGCGAAGACTCTCTCTGCTCCTGCGTGGTGCACATCCTCGTCGTATTTCTTTATGATCAGCTCTGTGACCTTGTGTCGGCTGTTCAAGACTATCGGGTACTTGACGTCATCCGGTAAGTCTGGGGCTCTCCGCAGACGACCACCCACTCTGATGAGACTATGGGCGTCGCTCTCGGGGGCTAGGTGGAGCAGTCTGCTGTCTGATGGGACGGGCTTTGCTCCCTGTAGACAGTCTAGCTCATCGGGGAACGAGTCTCTCTGGGCTCGTTGTAGTAGAAGAAGTTCTGCTTCTTCGTAGTCGGCTGCTGAAATGTCAGTCGTGGGCTGAACCTCTGGGTGGTGCCACAGAAATGTCTTTAGCTGCGCACTCTGTAGGGTGAGGCAATCGTCTATGTTGGGGTCTGTGGAGACGAGTGTGTTCAATCCACAGAACATAGGTTTCTTGTTTTCGGCCTCCTCTTTACTCGCCTCCCGTGGGGTGGGTGTAGGCCACTCTTCTTCGGGGAGCTTGAGAAACTCTGGTCCGTCACTGTAGAGGTTGTGACGGGTGAGGTCATCCAGGGACATTCCCCGGGTGATGACGTCAGCTGGGTTGTGTTTGGTGTCCACATACCTCCAGCTCGCTACTTCTGTTAACTCTTGAATCTCGGTGACTCTGACTCCCACGAAGACCTTGTATCTGCACGAATCAGACCGGATCCATGTGAGTACTGTCGTGGAGTCTGACCGCAAGATTGTTCTTTGCACCGGGATGGTGAGTTCACGTTGGATTAACGTGGCGAGCTGCGCTCCTGCTAGGGCTGCGCAGAGCTCTAGACGCGGGATAGATTGTTGCTTTCGTGGGGCTATTCTTGAGCGAGCCAGGATGAAAGCAGTATGTATTTCTCCTCCCTCCTCTCGGGCACGCAAGTAGGCCACCGAACCGTAGGCTACTTCGGAGGCGTCGCTGAATACGTGCAGGTCCATCTTGCATGTCTCTGGCCTCACTGTGGGTGGGAAGTAGCTGCGGCGTATGTTAACACCTGGGAGTGAGCGGAGTTCCGTCTCCCACTCTCTCCATGTGGATGCAAGGTGTTCGGGTATGGGATCGTCCCAGCCCTGGTCCTTGTCCCATAGCGCTCTTACAATCATCTTTGCCCTGGTGGTGTAAGGTAGAATACATCCCAACGGGTCATATTGTCTGGCGAGTGTTCTGTATACACTCCGTCTGGTGGTCGGTATTGCCGTCGACCTTCCCTGCTCCTTGTGGAGGGGTTTGTGTCTATAATGGAGCGAGTCTGTTTTGAAGAGCCAGACTAGTCCTAGTGTCATTTCTTGGGCTTCTCCTGGGATGGTCGCCATCCAGGTGTCGCTGCTCGCTGCCTTGTCCTCGGGGGAGAGGCTGCGCAGTACTTGCGGGTTGCTGCTGGCCCACTGCCTGAGATCAAAGCCGCCTTTGATCAGGGAGGCGCGGAGCTTGAGTAGAAGAGCCTCGGCTTCTTCTGGCGTCGAGACGCTTTGTAAACAGTTGTCCACGTAGAAACTATTTGTCACACTTTGTCGGACCTCTTCATCTGCTGCTGGGTCCTCTGCGACGTGTTTTTGTAGTGCAAACGTAGCACAGCATGGGCTGCATGTGGTTCCGAAAGGGAGGACTTCCCATTGATAGATGGCTGGGTGCTCATCTCCGATCCTCTCTCTCCATAGGAACCGCAGCAGGGGCTTGTCCTCCTCCACTAGTCTCACCTGCAGGAACATCCCTTTGATGTCGCCGCTGATAGCCACCTTGTCCTGGCGGAAGCGTAGTAGCACGCCTAGTAGAGAGGGGCCGAGTGTTGGGCCGGGCAAGAGCTCTTTATTCAGATTTTGTGATCCGATCTGGTAGCTGCAGTTAAACACAATACGATCCTTGCCGTTGTGGTGGACCTTGTGGTGCGGCACGTACCATGATTCGGTCGTCTGATCGGCCTCTTTAATGTCAATTTTCTTTATGTGTCCCGCTGTGATTAGCTTGTTAATCTCAGCGCGGTACACAGTCTCTTGAGCGGGGTCTTTGGCTAGGCGCCGCTCTGTGTTCAATAGATACCGCTCCGTCGCTTCTTTTGTGGCGTGAAAGGTGGGCATTCCCTCTCGCCTCAGGAGTGGAGTTGCGTATCTCATCACTACGTTGACTGTGACTCTCTTTGTCCCTTGCTCGAGGAGGGCTGTTGTGAAGGATCAGATTAAACCGAATATATATATTTATTTATGGATATATATTTAATAGTATTTGTATATCGTTTGATATCCCTTGTATATTCCTTGTACATATACACTGAATATCCCTTTAGTCTACTAACAGCCCATAATAGTTTCATTCTCTCATTGGACAAGAACTTGGCGCCAGCAGCCAAGCCCCTTGGTTCAAGTTCAATCGTGCCGACGAACATGTCGTTACTAGCCCGGTTCCGCGTAGGAATACGTCTGGCGAAATACGAGTGGTACTATTTGTTCACAGCGCATATATATATGGCGCAAGTAAAGTAGAGCTTTCTTTTAGTCCCTTAGCCCTTAGTTCTTTACCCTCCAACCTAGTGGCAAGACGTTAAGCCTCACCCACGATACACGTGTGGTGCAGTATGGTCAACTTGGCCTCAGAATGGCATTGAGACATCGTGTGGATTAATAGTTGAATTGTCATAGTTTGGCACTATACCGTCGAGTGGGACGTATTTCTATTAAGTTAATAATAGTCTATTATGTATGGTGCATCGTTCGGTTAGAGTTATACAGTGAGTAGTACCCCCATCGTTTCCTCGCGTTATCTAGAGTCTTAACCAGGCTGGGCAGACCACGTGTGGTGCTTTCATCCGAGGAGTTCTGGGCTAGGACGAGTGGGCCTGCACATTGGATTACCTTACCCGGACGACGGCGAGCCCTACACGGCTTGGATTATCTACTTGCTTTGGGTGCTTTGATTTATGCCATGGATAACAGCCAACACTGGTGAGTGTTGGAACTACCCCCCAAGAGGAGTCCAGGTGAGACGGCGCTCTACCCCGAGTGAGGTCGCCTCACGTCTCTTCGTTGTGGACCGGCAGCTACCGTCTACAAGAGGGCCCAACTGTATTCATCTGTGGACCAAGGTTCTGTGGGCACCGTGTTCAGCACTCTGAATTCTCCCAAGAAATCGTTGGCCAGATGGGATATCGCCGGCGGCTCTCCTAACCCCCCCCCCCTACTGACTTACAACCAGCAGGACCCCCCTTTAGTATATCCAGCTATAATCATTAAGTACCATCGCTATAGTTCCCTAAAGAACCAGGTTGTATACTTGCTTCCTGCGTAACCAGAGATTGGACATTCAATGTTGATTTGCCTACGAATACTCATTTGCCTTACAAGTGCATTCAAATCATAAATGTCATTAAGTGAACGTTGTATATACCCTTTGCTATATATTAAATATTTGACTTATACATTTGTGTGGACTTGGTTTCATGGTGGGAAAGTGTTCATCATATCTATATCATGTACTGTGTGGCCAGTAGTTAAAGTACATAAAGCGGTAGTGGTTTAATGATACCATACTTATCAATACAGTCAGGGAATTGTACCCCTCAGTTACAATTGGTCCTTCGAGCCGGAGGGTAACTAGTGTAATATTAATATAGTGTTATTAATATTGAAATGGCCTATGATGAACACTCCACGAAACGGTCCTCCTAACGTAGAACGCCCGCGGCGCAGACGACAGACACCTCAGTACTTAGAGGATTACGCTGTCAGTCAACTACCTAGCCTTCGACAAATGGTAAACGCGGTAAAAGTAGAAAGTAAAATTATGTCGGACCTTAACGACCAGGTTACCCCGACCACAGAGGCCCTAGTGGGTTCTAATGTAACTGACCAAGCTCACGGTGGGGACCAGGAGGGAGCTGACATGCCTTTACCCCCCGCCAATACCGAAGAAGTAGTCCCCGACCAGCCCCGGGAGGAAGACAACCCTACAGAGAGAGAACTCTGCACGGAACAAGATGAGGAGAGCGCCGAGGAGATAGAGCTCCAGGACTCCCCAACGAGTACAGCCAGGAGCGGCTCACCTCTACAACCGTCTTCCCCCAGCGAAGCGGAGAGGATGCTATCACAGGCGTTCCTCGTCAGCCTGACAGCCTCTACCGAACGCGATCGACTCCAGGGTGAACGCGATTGACTTCAGGGTGAACGCGATCGACTCCAGACACAGCAACGGAGCGAAGAAGAGCGCATACGCCTGGAGATGAGACGCCTTCAGACGGAAGAGAATATGGCAAGAGACCGAGCAGACACCCAGCGTGCCGCTGCCGGTGCCCAAAGAGAAACAGAGCGCGACCTCGCTCTCATCCAGCGCGAAACCGAGCGCGACAGACTACAGGGCGAGCGCGACAGACTACAAGCGCAGCTAATGGAGCAGCTGATCACCAAGGCAACACCCTCTCCCTCCGCCAGGGGTTCAAGGAACTCGTCGAGACAACAGTCAAGGGCAGCATCCCCTAACCGAGCAAGCGACCCTGAACTTGACCAACAGACCAAGCCTATACCCCCCGCAGACCCCCTTCCCCGACCGGTCCAAGCGAGACCCAGCTACAAGGAAGGAGCGGCATACACTGCGGAGAAGCTAAATAAACGACTACAGGATCTAGAGGACCTGATAGAAGAAGAAGAGGGAGAGGAGGAGAACCAAGCCCGACGACAGCACAGTACTCCACCGGACCAGGAGGTCCAGTACAGCCCAGGCTATACCCCCGCGGCGCTGCGCTACAGACCCCCGACTCTATTCACGGGTGAGCATGACGCACGACCAGCCCCGAGGAATAGCACCTGGACCAGCGGGCCATGGTACCCTGCCGGTACCAGCCCACAGAGAGGCGCAAGAGGAGACTCGCCTAGGAGGCCTCTCCCCCAACGCTCGCCGATGTATCAGCCATCCACGGCGTCATACATTGGCACACCGACGTTTCCAGACTTCACCTATGAGAATCGAGCACAGTACACGGAGCTCCGGATGTGCTTAGAGACAATGATGGTGGATGTCGCTGATGAACGCCACAAGTATGCAATATTACTGAAGCACCTGAAAGTACCCCGAGCGCACAATATAGCGCTAGCCTATGCCACCTCTACGACCCCATACACCGCGGCTCTAGCAGCGCTGGACCAGAGATATGGACGTATATGGGATTACGTAATCCAAGAGATAAGGCATATTGACCGCCTACCCCCAGCAACAGACAATCGCTCATTAGACGACCTGTCTATAAAAGTGCAGTCCCTGGTAGGGATGCTGGGAGCGCAACGAGAAAAGGGTATGCACGAGCTATACGCCAACTCTAACGTCGAGAGGATTTTAGAGAAGCTGCCACCCGCCAGACAAGAGCGCTTCAGGCGGCAGAGAGACCACCGTGATCCTAACGGTCCCGAACCATCCCTCCTCGATCTAGCCGACTTCCTGGCGAGAGAAGTCAGCAGCCTACGACTGGATACGTTCGTGCGGAGCACACCAAGCTCCAGAGAGGGACCCAGGAGAATAAACGATGGAAGAAGATCGGTGACTGTTATGCACCAATCAGAATCAGTACCGAGCAGTAAGAACCACAGTACCCCCTCGAGAAAAGAGAAGTGGAAGATGGTGTGCCCGTACTGCGAGAAGGAACACTGGCTGTCACAATGTGACCTGTTCACAAAGATGAATGCAGAAGAAGTGAGTCAATGGATAAAGTCCAACAGGCGCTGTTACCGATGTGCGTGCAGTCACATGGCAGCCGAGTGCCGCCTAAAGAAGAGGTGCAGTCGGTGTGACGGAGCCCACCTAGATGTCCTACACGACAGTAACAGAAGAAAGCCTGCACCTGCACCATCGAGCAGCACAAAGGCAAGTGTCATGTACATTGACCCCGCCAGCAGCAGCGGCGCCCAAGTGCTCTTAAAGGTAGTCCGTGTAACATTGAGCTACCAAGATAAAGTCATGGACACTTACGCCGTCCTTGATGACGGGTCAGAGAAGACCCTTCTGCTCGCGTCCGCTGCGGCCCAGCTGGGACTGCAGGGGAGCGAGAACCAAATGACGATTCGGACAATAAGAAGAGATTTAAAGACGATAAAAGGCGAGAATGTCTCCTTCACTATCGCAGCAAGCGGGCAGCCAGAGCGACGGTATAGGATTACAAATGCTTTCACCAGCCAAGAAATAGGACTATCACAGTACACCTACCCCATCGCCAAACTGATGGATAAATATGTGCACCTGCGTCAACTACCTATCCCGCTCATAGACGGCGCCACCCCGACCCTGCTGATAGGCTCCGACCATGCAGACCTCATAGTCCCGATAGACCGGGTCCATACAGGACCCAGAGGCTGTCCTGCAGCAGTCGAGACCCGCCTAGGATGGACACTACAAGGCCCCCTCGCTAAATCTCTCAACCGAACAGCAGCCACTAGCTGCCTCCACTCCAGAGTGACAGAAGAAGACACCACTCTCCTGCAGCATGTCGAGAGGCTATGGACACTAGAGACAATGCCCTTTAAGAACGAAAAGAAAGACATTCGTTCTAAAGAAGACATTTACGCCATAAACCTCCTTGAGCAAGGGACAAAGAGAGTCACAGTCAGCGGAGTGATGAGATACGCAACTCCACTCCTGAGGCGAGAGGGAATGCCCACCTTTCACGCAAAGAAAGACGCTACGGAGCGGTATCTATTGAACACAGAGCGGCGCCTAGCCAAAGACCCCGCTCAAGAGAGTGTGTACCGCGCTGAGATTGAGAAGCTAATCACAGCGGGACACGTGACAAAGATTGACATTAAAGAGGCCGATCAGACGACCGAATCATGGTACGTGCCGCACCACAAGGTCCACCACAACGGCAAGGATCGCATTGTGTTTAACTGCAGCTACCAGATCGGATCCCAAAATCTGAATAAAGAGCTCTTGCCCGGCCCCACACTCGGCCCCTCTCTACTAGGCGTGCTACTACGCTTCCGCCAGGACAAGGTGGCTATCAGCGGGGATATCAAAGGGATGTTCCTGCAGGTGAGACTAGTGGAGGAGGACAAGCCCCTACTGCGGTTCCTATGGAGAGAGAGGATCGGAGATGAGCACCCCGCCATCTATCAATGGGAAGTCCTCCCTTTCGGAACTACATGCAGCCCGTGCTGTGCTACATTTGCACTACAGAAACACGTCGCAGAGGACCCAGCAGCAGATGAAGAGGTCCGACACAGTGTGAAGAACAGTTTCTACGTGGACAACTGTTTACAAAGCGTTTCGACTCAAGAAGAAGCCGAGGCTCTCCTACTCAAGCTACGCGCCTCTCTGATCAAAGGCGGCTTTGATCTCAGGCAGTGGGCCAGCAGCGACCCGCACGTATTGCGCAGCCTCTCCCCCGCGGACAAGGCTGCCAGCAGCGAGACCTGGATGGCGACAATCCCAGGAGAAGCCCAAGAAATGACACTAGGACTAGTCTGGCGCTTCAAAACAGAATCGCTCCACTATAGACACACACCCCTGACCATGGAGCAGGGAAGGTCGACGGCGATACCGACCACCAGACGGAGTGTGTACAGAACACTCGCCAGACAATATGACCCGTTGGGATGTATTCTACCTTACACCACCAGGGCAAAGATGATTGTACGAGCACTATGGGACAAGGACCAGGGCTGGGACGACCCAATACCCGCACCCCTTGCCTCCACATGGAGAGAGTGGGAGACGGAACTCCGCTCACTCCCAGGCGTCAATATACGCCGCAGCTACTTCCCACCCACAGTGAGGCCAGAGACATGCAAGATGGATCTACACGTCTTCAGCGACGCCTCCGAAGTAGCCTATGGATCAGTGGCCTACTTGCGTGCCCAAGAGAAGGGAGGAGAGATACACACCGCCTTCATCCTGGCTCGCTCAAGAATAGCCCCACGAAAGCAACAATCTATCCCGCGTCTAGAGCTCTGCGCAGCCCTAGCAGGAGCGCATCTAGCCACGTTAATCCAACGTGAACTCACCATTCCGGTGCACAGAACAATCTTGTGGTCAGATTCCACGACAGTACTCACATGGATCAAGTCTGATTCATGCAGATACAAGGTCTTCGTGGGAGTCAGAGTCACAGAGATTCAAGAGTTAACAGAAGCAGCGAGCTGGCGGTATGTGGACACCAAACACAACCCAGCTGACGTCATCACCCGGGGAATGTCCCTAGATGACCTCACCCGTCGCAACATCTACAGTGACGGACCAGAGTTCCTCAAGCTCCCGGAAGGAGAGTGGCCTACGCCCACCCCACGGGAGGCGAGTAAAGAGGAGGCTGAGAACAAGAAACCTATGTTCTGTGGACTGAGCACAGTCGCCTCCACAGACCCCAACATAGATGATTGCCTCACCCTACAGAGTGCGCAACTAAAGACATTTCTGTGGCACCACCCAGAGATTCAGCCCACTGCCGACATTTCAGCAGCTGACCACGAAGAAGCAGAACTTCTACTACAACGAGCCCAGAGAGACTCGTTCCCCGATGAGCTAGACTGTCTACAGGGAGGAAAGCCCGTCCCATCAGACAGCAGATTGCTCCACCTGGCACCCGAGAGCGACGCCCATAATCTCATCAGAGTGGGTGGTCGTCTGCGGAGGGCCCCCAATCTACCGGATGACGTTAAGTACCCGATAGTCTTGAACAGCCGACACAAGGTCACAGAGCTGATCATAAAGAAATACGACGAGGATGTACACCACGCAGGAGCAGAGAGAGTCTTCGCGGAGATCAGACGTCGCTATTGGATACTTCAAGGAAGAGAAGCAGTGCGACGCTTCCAGCGAACCTGTCTAGACTGCCGAAAGTGGCGCGCGCAGCCCAGCATACCCCGGATGGCTGACCTACCTCCCTGTCGCCTCCGACTCGGCGACAAGCCATTCCACTCCACAGGCATGGACTGTTTTGGCCCGTTGTATATAAAGAAAGGAAGAGGAACCGAGAAGCGGTGGGGTATTGTATTCAAATGCATGACCACCAGAGCGATACATATCGAACTCCTTCCAACCATGAGCACAGACTCATTCCTTATGGCCTTCCGAAGATTCACATCACGGAAAGGAAAACCGTCTACATTGTTGTCTGATCACGGGACAAACTTCAAAGGCGGAGAAAGAGAGCTGAGAGAGAGCTTCCAAGCTATGGGCCCAGAACTTAAGACCCACCTCGCTCCATCCCAGATTGACTTCCAGTTTAATCCCCCGAACGCACCCCACTTCGGTGGAACCTGGGAACGAGAAGTACGTTCTATAAAGACAGCCCTGTACGCCGTGCTTGGGGCCCAGACTGTAGCGGAAGAAGTCCTAATGACAGTCCTCACGGAGATCGAGGGAGTATTGAACTCCAAGCCCCTCGGCTACGTCTCCAGTGATATAGCAGATGTCGACCCAGTCACCCCCAACACACTCTTGATGGGGCGGCTGGACCCCGCGCTACCCCAGACAATGTACAGGCCTGAAGAAGCGAACGGCCGAAGAATGTGGAGGTACAGTCAAGTACTAGCTGACAAGTTTTGGAACAGCTTTCTACTCCACTACCTACCGTCTCTACAGACCCACCAGAAGTGGGTAAAAGAGAGAGACAATTTGACAGAAGGAACAGTCGTCATGATTATCGACCAGTCACTACCCAGAGCTATGTGGCCGGCTGGCCGCGTAAGCAAATTGATCACCGGTGCCGATGGCAAGGTCCGAGCAGCTGAGGTGCTCGTCCAAGGGCGAACTTACACACGACCCGTGGCGAGGCTAATAGAACTGCCCAGACTCCCAGACACTATCGATGACGACCATGACCCCACGACTTTGTGAGTTGACTGACCCTTACAGCGGACCTTGAGTGGTAGACAGTGCGGTTAATCTGTCTCTGCTTAGCTAATTAGGTGGGACTAATTAGGGGGCGGCTGTTGTGAAGGATCAGATTAAACCGAATATATATATTTATTTATGGATATATATTTAATAGTATTTGTATATCGTTTGATATCCCTTGTATATTCCTTGTACATATACATTGAATATCCCTTTAGTCTACTAACAGCCCATAATAGTTTCATTCTCTCATTGGACAAGAACTTGGCGCCAGCAGCCAAGCCCCTTGGTTCAAGTTCAATCGTGCCGACGAACATGTCGTTACTAGCCCGGTTCCGTGTAGGAATACGTCTGGCGAAATACGAATGGTACTATTTGTTCACAGCGCATATATATATGGCGCAAGTAAAGTAGAGCTTTCTTTTAGTCCCTTAGCCCTTAGTTCTTTACCCTCCAACCTAGTGGCAAGACGTTAAGCCTCACCCACGATACACGTGTGGTGCAGTATGGTCAACTTGGCCTCAGAATGGCATTGAGACATCGTGTGGATTAATAGTTGAATTGTCATAGTTTGGCACTATACCGTCGAGTGGGACGTATTTCTATTAAGTTAATAATAGTCTATTATGTATGGTGCATCGTTCGGTTAGAGTTATACAGTGAGTAGTACCCCCATCGTTTCCTCGCGTTATCTAGAGTCTTAACCAGGCTGGGCAGACCACGTGTGGTGCTTTCATCCGAGGAGTTCTGGGCTAGGACGAGTGGGCCTGCACATTGGATTACCTTACCCGGACGACGGCGAGCCCTACACGGCTTGGATTATCTACTTGCTTTGGGTGCTTTGATTTATGCCATGGATAACAGCCAACACTGGTGAGTGTTGGAACTACCCCCCGAGAGGAGTCCAGGTGAGACGGCGCTCTACCCCGAGTGAGGTCGCCTCACGTCTCTTCATTGTGGACCGGCAGCTACCGTCTACAAGAGGGCCCAACTGTATTCATCTGTGGACCAAGGTTCTGTGGGCACCGTGTTCAGCACTCTGAATTCTCCCAAGAAATCGTTGGCCAGATGGGATATCGCCGGCGGCTCTCCTAACCCCCCCCCCCTACTGACTTACAACCAGCAGGACCCCCCTTTAGTATATCCAGCTATAATCATTAAGTACCATCGCTATAGTTCCCTAAAGAACCAGGTTGTATACTTGCTTCCTGCGTAACCAGAGATTGGACATTCAATGTTGATTTGCCTACGAATACTCATTTGCCTTACAAGTGCATTCAAATCATAAATGTCATTAAGTGAACGTTGTATATACCCTTTGCTATATATTAAATATTCGACTTATACATTTGTGTGGACTTGGTTTCATGGTGGGAAAGTGTTCATCATATCTATATCATGTACTGTGTGGCCAGTAGTTAAAGTACATAAAGCGGTAGTGGTTTAATGATACCATACTTATCAATACAGTCAGGGAATTGTACCCCTCAGTTACAAGGGCTATAGCGTAAATATCTTCCTTAGAACGAATGTCTTTCTTTTCGTTCTTAAAGGGCATTGTCTCTAGTGTCCATAGCCTCTCGACATGCTGCAGGAGAGTGGTGTCTTCTTCTGTCACTCTGGAGTGGAGGCAGCTAGTGGCTGCTGTTCGGTTAAGAGACTTGGCGAGGGGGCCTTGTAATGTCCATCCTAGGCGGGTCTCGACTGCTGCAGGACAACCTCTGGGTCCTGTATGGACCCGGTCTATCGGGACTATGAGGTCTGCATGGTCGGAGCCTATCAGCAGGGTCGGGGTGGCACCATCTATGAGCGGGATAGGTAGTTGACGCAGGTGCACATATTTATCCATCAGCTTGGCGATGGGGTAGGTGTACTGCGATAGTCCTATTTCTTGGCTGGTGAAAGCATTAGTAATCCTATACCGTCTCTCTGGCTGCCCGCTTGCTGCGATAGTGAAGGAGACATTCTCGCCCTTTATCGTCTTTAGATCTCTTCTTATTGTCCGAATCGTCATCTGGTTTTCGCTCCCCCGCAGCCCCAGCTGGGCCGCAGCGGACGCGAGGAGAAGGGTCTTCTCTGACCCGTCATCAAGGACGGCGTAAGTGTCCATGACCTTATCTTGGTAACTCAGTGTTACGCGGACCACCTTTAAGAGCACCTGGGCGCCCCCGCTGCTAGCGGGGTCAATGTACATAACACTTGCCTTTGTGCTGCTGGATGGTGCAGGCTTTCTTCTGTTACTGTCGTGTAGGACATCTAGGTGGGCTCCGTCACACCGACTACACCTCTTCTTTAGGCGGCACTCGGCTGCCATGTGACTGCGCGCACATCGGTAACAGCGCCTGTTGGACTTTATCCAGTGACTCACTTCTTCAGCGGTCATCTTCTTGAACAGGTCACATTGTGACAACCAGTGTTCCTTTTCGCAGTACGGGCACACCATCTTCCACTTCTCTTTCATCGAGGGGGTACTGTGGTTCTTGCTGCTCGGTACTGATTCTGATTGGTGCATGACAGTCACCGATCTTCGGCCATCGTTTGCTCTCCTAGGTCCCTCTCTGGAGCTTGGTGTGCTCCGCACGAACGTATCCAACCGTAGGCTGCTGACTTCTCTCGCCAGGAAGTCGGCTAGGTCTAGGAGGGATGGCTCGGGACCGTTAGGATCACGGTGGTCTCTTTGCCGCCTGAAGCGCTCCTGTCGGGCGGGCGGCAGCTTCTCTAAAATCCTCTCGACATTCGAGTTTGCGTATAGTTCGTGCATACCCTTTTCTCGTTGCGCCCCCAGCATCCCTACCAGGGATTGTACTTTGATAGACAGGTCGTCTAGTGAGCGATTGTCTGTTGCTGGGGGTAGGCGGTCAATATGCCTTATCTCTTGTATTACGTAGTCCCATATACGTCCATATCTTTGGTCTAGTGCTGCTAGAGCCGCGGTGTATGGGGTCGTAGAGGTGGCATAAGCTAGCGCTATGTTGTGCGCTCTGGGCACTTTCAGGTGCTTCAATAGGATAGCATACTTGTGGCGTTCATCAGCTACATCCACCATCATTGTCTCTAGGCACATCCGTAGCTCCGTGTACTGTGCTCGGTTCTCATGGGTGAAGTCTGGAAACGTCGGTGTGCCAATGTATGACGCCGTGGATGGCTGGCACATCGGTGAGCATTGGAAGAGAGGCCTCCTAGGCGAGTCTCCTCTTACGCCTCTCGGTGGGCTGGTACCGGCAGGGTACCATGGCCCGCTGGTCCAGGTGCTATTCCTCGGGACTGGTTGTGCGTCATGCTCACCCGTGAATAGAGTCGGGGGTCTGTAGCGCAGAGCCGCGGGGGTATAGCCTGGGCTGTACTGGACCTCCTGGTCCTGTGGAGTACTGTGCTGCTGTCGGGCTTGATTCTCCTCCTCTCCCTCTTCTTCCTCTGTCAGGTCATCTAGATCCTGTAGTCGTCTATTTAGCCTCTCCGCGATGTACGCCGTTCCTTCCTTGTAGCTGGGTCTCACTGGGACCAGTCGGGGAAGGAGTTCGGAGGGGGGTATAGGCTCTCTCCGGTGGTCGGGCTCAGGGTTGCTTAATCGGTTAGGGGAGGGTGCCCTTGACCCGTGTCTTGACGAGGCCCTGGAACCCCGTGTCGAGGGAGGGGGTGTTGCCCTGGTGATCAGCTGCTCCATTAGCTGCGCTTGTAATCGGTCGCGCTCGGCTTCGCGCTTGGTGAGAGCGATGTCGCGCTCTGCTTCTCTTTGGGCACCGGCAGCGGCACGCTGGGTGTCGGCCCGGTCTCTTGCCATATTCTCTTCCGTCTGAAGGCGTCTCATCTCCAGACGTATACGCTCTTCGTCGCTCTGTTGCTGTGCTTGAATGCGTTCTCTTTCCATGGTAGAATGTTCGCGCTCACTAAGCGTCTGTGCTTGGAGCCGATCGCGCTCTGTGGAGGCTGCTAGGCTGGCGAGGAACGCCTGTGCCAGCATCTTGTCCGCCTCGCTGGGGGAAGACGCTGGTTGAGGTGATCCGCTCCTGGCAGTACTCGTTGGGGATGCGTTCTCCTGCGGGGAGTCCTGGAGCTCTATCTCCTCGGCGCTCTCCTCATCTTGTTCCGTGCAGAGTTCCATCTAGTCTTCCTCCCGGAGCTCTCTGGGGACTACTTCTTCGGTCTTGGCGGGGGGTAAAGTCGTGTCAGTTCCCTCCTGGTCCCCACCGTGAGCTTGGTCAGTTACATTAGAACCCACTAGGGCCTCTGTGGTCGGGGTATCCTGGTTGATAGGGTCGGACATAATTTTACTTTCTACTTTTACCGCGTTTACCGTTTGTAGAAGGCTAGGTAGTATACTGGCAGCGTAATCCTCTAAGTACTGAGGTGGCTGCCGTCTACGCTGCGGGCGTTCTACTTTAGGAGGACCGTTTCGTGGAGTGTTCATCATAGGCCATTTCAATATTAATACCACTATATTAATATTACACTAATTACCCTCCGGCTCGAAGGACCAATTGTAACTGAGGGGTACAATTCCCTGACTGTATTGATAAGTATGGTATCATTAAACCACTACCGCTTTATGTACTTTAACTACTGGCCATACAGTACACGATATCTAAATATGATGAACACTTTCCACAATGAAATCGGTTCCAGTCAAAGGTAATAATCAAATATTTAATGGAGCAAAAGGTACATAGAATATTTATCTTACATTTATCATTTGAATGCACTTGTAAGGCAAATGAGTACTCGTAGGCAAATCAACACTGAATGTCCAATCTCTGGTTACGCAGGAAGCAAGTATACAACCTGGCTCTTAGGGAATAATATCTATGGTACACTTAATGATATAGCGGGATATTCTGGAGGGGGTCCTCCCGGTTGTAAGCCGGTAGGGGGGTAGGAGAGCCGTCGGTAGTAGACCGTCTGGTCAACGATATCTATGGAGACTTCAAATACAGAAGACAGTGCGATAGACTCTTGATCCGCAGATGAATACACCTTGGTTCTCTTGTAGGCTGTAGCTCCACAATGAAGAAGAAGCTAGGCGGCCTCAGTCTCTCTGAGCGCCGACTCAACTTGACTCTTCTCGGGGGTAAATCCAACACTCACAGGCGTCGGCGATTATCCGCTCCACAAATCACAGTACCAAAGCAAATATATATTCCAGCCGCATAGGGCTCAGCAGTCGTCGGGTAGGTAATCCAGTGTACATGTCCCTCGGTCCTCGCCTAGATCTCCTCGGATGAAAGCGCCATGTGGTCGGCCCAACCTGGTTAAGACTCTAGATAACACGAGGAAGCGTTGGAGATGCTGGTCACTTTAGAACTCTAATCGCACGATGCACCATACACGATAGACTATTATTACTTGATAGAAATACGTCGCACTCGACGGTACAGTGCCAAACTCTGACAATTCAGTTATTAATTCGCACGAGGTCTCAATGCTATTCTAAGGCCAAACAGGCCATACTTCACCGCACGTCGTATCGTGGGTGAGGCTTCACGTTCTGTTACTAAGTTGGGAAGAAGGGTAAGGGACTTCTACATTTACTTGCGCCATATTTATATGCACGGTGAACAAATAGTGCCACTCTCATTTCGGTAGCCGTATCCCTGAGCGGAGCCGGGGCTAGTACGGACATGTCTCGTCGGTACCTTTGAACTTGACGCCAGGGGCTGGTCCCCTGGCGCCTGGTCCTTTGTCCAATAAGAGAATGAACTATTATGGGCTATAGTAGGCTAAAGGGATATTCCGTGTATATGTACAAGGAATATACAAGGGATATCAAACGATATACAAATACTATTCAATATATATCCATAAATAAATATATGTATTCGGTTTAATGCTATTCATCGACTACAGCTCGGCATTCAATACCATAGTCCCCTCCATACTCATAGCCAAGCTCAGGGACCTGGGCTTGGGCTATGACCTCTGCCAGTGGGTCTTGGACTTCCTGACTGGCAGACCCCAGGTGGTGAGAGCAGGCAACTGCACCTCCTCATCCATCACCCTCAACATAGGGGCCCCCCAGGGCTGTGTTCTGAGTCCCCTCCTCTACTCCCTGTACACACACGACTGTGTGGCTCAGCGGAGTAGCAATACAATCGTCAAATTTGCTGACGACACAGTGGTGGTGGGCCTGATCTCTGCCAACGACGAGAGGGCCTACCTGGAAGAGGTCAAGGTCCTGGCGGGATGGTGCCAGGAAAACAGCCTCTCCCTGAACGTCAGCAAAACAAAGGAGATGATTGTGGACTTCAGGAGGTCGGGGGTCAAGGACTACAGCCCCCTCAGCATCGACGGGGCACCGGTTGAGAGAGTCAACAGCTTCAAGTACCTCGGAGCCCACATATCCGAGGACTTGAAATGGACCATACACATTAACAGTGTGGTGAAGAAGGCACGACAACGCCTCTACTTCCTCAGGCGCCTAAGGAAGTTCCAAGTCAGCCAGAAGATCCTTAAGAACTTCTACTCATGTACAATAGAGAGCATCTTGACCGGCAACATCACCTCCTGGTTTGGGAATAGCACTGCAAAAGACCAAAGCAGACTACAAAGAGTGACACGTTCAGCCGAACGCACAATTGGAGGGGGGCTCCCCACTCTCCAGAACATTTACAACAAGCGTTGCAAGGGGAAGGCTAAGAGAATTATTAAGGACTCGAGCCACCCGAACAACTGCCTCTTTGAACTGCTGCCGTCAGGCAAGCGACACAGGAGTCTCAAGGCGAGCACAGAAAGACTCAGAAGTAGCTTCTATCCCCAGGCCATCAGGCTGCTAAACGAACAATGAATGAACACTACACAACAACAACCACCAAACACACATAGCACACACATCCACACGCACACACTCACTTTAAACAAACACACTGTAGCACCCACTACACACACTTTATAGCACACACCCACTTTAAACAAACACACTGTAGCACCCACTCCCCACACTTTATATTTATGGATGAAGGATTGCACTACAACTCGTACACCTTACTGTAAATTGTACCTAAAATTGTACCTCATCCCATTTCTGCTTTGCACTAGATAGTACTGTACATTAGTACACTGCATAGTATTGTGTATTGTATATTATATGGTAACTCAGAACATTGTACATATGTCTATACCGAACAACTGTGACCTCATTCTTCTTCTAAATTCATGCTATATTATGTTATTATGTTATTTGATACTATCTTGTCTAGCACAGTCTCTGGAGCGTAACAGTAAGAAGCATTTTGTATGAAAGTATTCTGTACTTCTGTATGACAACTATTAAAGAACTTGAGAACTTGAGAACTTAATCTGATCCTTCGTAACACTTATGGTGCCCAGTAACAACTATGAAGATATAATCAGCCTACAATTTATGTTCGGTTCTGCAGTGTTTCTGCTGCTTAGCAATTTGGCCTAGATTTCCTACTGTGCTTTAAAGAAATTAGTTAATTAGTTATACATTATGTAAACCATTTTCTTACATAGCCTATTGTATTCAATATTACTTTACTGTCTCACAGAATCGGCATGCTGTCCTGCATTTGTCTTACAAGATGAAAAGGGAGCAGCAAACCATTGCATTGTATATTTATGGTTTCCTCCACAACCCTCTCTGCCACCATCACACACCTCCGTGTCTGTCTCACCCTCCGTGTCTGTCCCATACGCGTGTAGCATAATGCCAGCGGAAGAGTGCAAGAGCGCTTCCGCATTCTTCGCCGCGCATGCGCATGAAGTCCTCGCTTAGTTCAGACGCCCCATTCAACACGGTGAATCCCAAACTCGAAACTCCGTTAAGCTCCAGAGAGAGAGGCTGAAAACCGCCAGTTCTTGCCCGACGGATGGGAGCCGAATCGCGTATCCGAGTTTTCTGATGAATAGCCCCAAAACATGGAGGTCGCGAACGGCGCCGGCTTCGCTGACCAGAGCTCTCTCAGATTCAAAGTTTTAATCGCAGCCTGGAACATACATGTTTCGGAACCAATGTGTAACTAGACAGTTACAATATAACATTTATATTAATTAACCCAGTTAATGCCTTAAGAGAAAGAGTCTGGTGGTCAATTACTACGGAAATTTTGTGTCTTACTAATAATAACTAATTCCGCGGTCAATAGAAGTCTCTGTGATACTTTCTGAATATGATTTGGGAATGGGCAGGGTTATAGAAGAAAGACAGTGTAAACAATATAATTAACTCTGAATATAATAATGACGAAAAATAAACAGGATACACAACAAGGTGCACATTATCATATTCAGAAAGTATCACAGAGACTTCTATTGACCGCAGAATTAGTTATTATTAGTAAGACACAACATTTCCATAGTAATTGACCACCAGACTCTTTCTCTTAAGGCATTAACTGGGTTAATTAATATAAATGTTATATTGTAACTGTCTAGTTACACATTGGTTCCGAAACATGTATGTTCCAGGCTGCGATTAAAACTTTGAATCTGAGAGAGCTCTGGTCAGCGAAGCCGGCGCCGTTCGCGACCTCCATGTTTTGGGGCTATTCATCAGAAAACTCGGATCCGCGATTCGGCTCCCATCCGTCGGGCAAGAACTGGCGGTTTTCAGCCTCTCTCTCTGGAGCTTAACGGAGTTTCGAGTTTGGGATTCACCGTGTTGAATGGGGCGTCTGAACTAAGCAAGGACCTCATGCGCATGCGCGGCGAAGAATGCGGAAGCGCTCTTGCACTCTTCCGCTGGCATTATGCTACACGCGTCCCATACACCCTACGAGCGCGCAATCGGCACAGGCGATAATCATCACGCTGATGGATGGAGACTCCGCACCTGCGTGCTAATCACCACACCACCCTACAAGATACCTGGATCTCCATGCATCAGCGTCAGATCTTCGTATAAGATGGCCTGGAAAGTATCTTTGACGTTCCTTCTCATAGTAATGTCTTTTGCATTTGTCTTGTGTTATCCTCCTCCCGTTGTGTTCCCGTGTACCTAACCTTCCCGTTGTTTTTTGACGTCCAGTTCTATTAGTGTTTTTGTCGTCGTGAATTTCCCCGTATGCCTGAGTTTTTGTCCTGTGAAGACTAATTTAGTTTTTCTCCCTCTGTGTCTTCACAGTTCCCCTCCCGTGCTTTCCACCGGTCACAGTCACCCGCCCGCCGGGCTCAACACACACACCGCACTTGTTTTCCCCCCTTTTTTGCAACGTATAATTAAATTCCCTATGGGGTTGAACATTCTCCTGTCTCCCGTCTCTACACCAGTTCCTAACAGTATTTTGGAAATCATCCGTTTGAGAGTGAATCGTAGTCGGTTGAGAATGCATTAATTTAATCTCTTTGCAAGTGCTTGAGGGCAAATGCTCTGGGGGATCCAACCGGCCCACGGTAAGATCTTTTTCACGTAAATTACATGCTGATCAGGGCTTGTTATGATAGCCATCCACCCGATCAGCGTATGTGGCTACTGAGGCTAACGCGGTTATTGGTAATCAATAATCAGAAACGACGCCCCCCCCCCCCCCTTTTCATGCATTCATGGTGGACCATCATACCGATCATATGCAGTTTGAGTTTTAACTGTAGCTTCTGTATAGCCAAAATGCCATTGGATTTAACGTTAGTAGCTTAGCGCCCTGTATCTCGCCTTCCAGGAAATATACTAGTCCAAATCCCTTATAACGCTTATATTCAAGACACTATAAAATGAGAACGTATTGATGAAACAATTATTTCCTTAAGCCATTTTGAAGGGACGGTTTATGGTGTCAATTGACAATGAGAATGGACAGATAGCAATACTATAAAGTATAGATTTAGCTCTACAAACAGCCCCACGGATTATGCAAGTCTATTATGAAATTCTGGCCGTCTAGAGTGATTTTAGACGGATCCAAGTGGCCACGAAAGTGTTAACAGGGGTCGAATCTGAAACACAACGCAGAGCAATACGAGACCGGCTTCAGTAGTGCCGTGATTCCCGGATGCCTTGAGTGGTGTGAGTTTAGGGGGGTGAGTGTAACGGAGGTCCGTGAGTATATCCACAGTCACGATGGACTTCATGTGTTGTGAAGTGACTGTGGCACGTAGCGGTACTGCAAGTAAACTCACTCCCCTTAAAAGGCATCCAGACACATTACTTAGAAGTGAATTCACCTCTTGGTATAGTGGTCTGCGATGTCGCCCGCGGTGCGGGAGACCGGGGTTCCACAGCTGCTAATATAAATAAACCATCTACATGTATGCATGGTATATACTAGAGTAAGTGTTTCCAAACCTTTTTATTTCAGGGACGTCCAAATATAGAGACACAATAGGCCACAGACCCCCATTTGATAAGATTTTGTAGGGACCCCCTTCTGATTTAGTCCATAATGCCACAACCACGCGGATATAAATAACACAAGAGAGTGAAACCTACGATCAGGTTTTGATTTCATCCTCTCTCATTTGGAACTAGGGATTTCCGATATTATCAGCCTACCGATATTATATTGGCATTAAAATGTAATATCGGAAATTATTGGTATCGGTTTAAAACCATTTATTTAACCTTTATTTACCCAGGCAAGCAAGTAAGAACAAATTCTTATTTTATTTATTCTCAAAAGTATGCATAATGTTGTGTTAATTCCACAACAATAGATATGTAATGTTAATTACCTGAAATGATTCAGTTTTTTGGGGGGGGAAACCCTGCATATATCGGTATCGGTTGATATCGGTATCGGAAATTAAGAGTTGGACAATATCGATATATCGGATATCGCTAAAAAAGCCAATATCGAACATCCCTACTTAGAACTTAATAAAGGTGAAAACAATCGTCTCCCCAGACCCCGGTGTGGAGTTAACTCTTACTGCGCCGGCCTCCTCCACCTCACACAGCAGCTCTCCGGTAGCAGGGTTCTGTACAGGGATCTTCCTCCCGCTGCTGGACTCCTGCCACTCGTTGTTGATGAACAGCTGAGACACCGACGTTAGAGGAAGGAGAATGACACAAATGACTTGAGTGAATAACAAGTATTATAGAAACACTTCTCAATGACTGATTGATTGATTGATTGAAAAGTTTATTAACAGATTGCAGAATGGGTACAGTACAGTACAGCTCAATACATACAATTGTTAAGGGGATGCAGACAAGAGAAAGACTTTCGACTTGTTTACATCAGGGTCCCCCATTTTCAATTCATCATAACATATATGACATACATGACATACAGATAGACAGTACTGCTACATCTATACATTTATGACATATCAGATTTGCAAATACAGTACTGTTTGTGATACAAAAGTGTCCAGAAAAGGAGTGTATATACATTTGGCATAGAAACAGTACATTGGAGGAGGTTGGTTGGGTGGTGTGGGGTTGGGTGGGTTGGGTGAGGGCTGTACATTGGAGGTGGGGGGGGGGGGGGGTTGGGAAGGGGACACACACACATTTTACACTGTACATTGGAATATTGACAAAGCCTTACTTGGTCATTTACTGTACAACTAGGTTAGGACATTTGTAGGGGCCAGTTTCGAATTGCAGTCTCACGTAGGTGTTTTTTTGAGAGTGTTTTTGAAGGTGGGTAGTGATTCACATTCCTTTACAGCTTTAGGCAGGGCGTTCCATATTGATGTGGCATAATTGCGAAACGTGTTTAGTCCCTTGTTTGATCCGAATCTGGGTTTTACATGATTTGTGGAGCTCCCTCTGGTGTTGTGATCGTGGTATTCACTGACCTTTGGGAAGTATTTTGACATGTACATGGGTACCTTGGTCGCGTAGTGTATCTTGTAGACCAGGCCCATTGCAAGTTGCTGTACTCTGTCGTCTACTCTAAGCCATCCTAGGTTGTCAAAGTGGGCAGGGGTGAGGTGGGTTCTAGGAGTCAGGTCAAGTAGTAGTCTGACTAGCTTGTTTTGAGATGTTTGTAATTTGTTTTTTAGTGCCTTTGAGGTGCTTTGGTACCATGAGGTGCAAGCATAGTCGTAGTACCCTTGAATGAGTGCTCCTGCTAGAGTCCTCAGGGTATTCTTGTTTACCAGAGCGAAGATCCGGTACAAGAATCGCGTTCGTTGGTTGACTTTTTTTATTACATTGGATGCCATTTTGTCACAGGAAAGATTAGCCTCTAGGATGGAACCCAGGTAGGTAATTTCATCTTTCCTTGTGATAATATTGTCACCCACTGTAACCGAGAAGCCGTCGGTCTTGCTGAGTTTGTTATTTGAACCGAAGAGAATGGACTCTGTTTTGCCCATGTGTAATGATAGTTTGTTGTCGGCGAGCCATATGCAGATTTTGCCTAGTTCCGAGCTGAGGGCTTTTTCAACCTGTAACTTGTTCTTGTCAGAGACCAGCAGGGCTGAGTCGTCCGCAAACAGGAACAAGTTGCAGTCACAAGCTGACGACATGTCATTTGCATAAATTAGGAATAGTAGCGGTCCTAGTATGCTTCCTTGTGGAACACCACAGCTCACTGTGAGGGGGGGGGATAGTGTACCGTTTACTTCCACCATCTGTTCCCTCCCCTCCAGGTAGGATTGTATCCAGCTCACTGATAAACTATCAAAACCAATTGCTTTTAGCTTGTCAATCAGAATGGTGTGATTGACAGTGTCGAAGGCCTTTTGTAGGTCCAGCATGACCATGCCGCAGTATTTGCCCGCGTCCACCTCTTGTTTGATGTGGTCGTTCAAGTAGAGAAGGCATGTGTCAGTGGAGTGGGATGTTCTGAAGCCAGATTGGAATTCGTAGATTAGATTTTTTTCCGCGAGGTACTTTTCGATCTGTTCGTATACTATTTTTTCCATGACTTTCGAGATGGATGTAAGGATAGAAACAGGGCGGTAGTTACCCGGGTCTAATTTGCTGCCCTTTTTGTGCAGGGGTGTTACTCTCGCAATTTTGAAGTCCTTGGGGACGTGTCCCTGTTTTATGGAGAGGTTTATTATGTGTGTGATGACTGGGGTGATGGCTGCTGCTGAGTCTCTGAGGAATTTGGAGGGGATGTTGTCATGGCCAGTGGCCTTGTTTGGTTGGAGGGCGCTCAGTTTTTTGAGTACCTCATCTGTAGTTACTATTTCCAGTTTGAAGTCGTCTTTGTGGATGCCTAGGTTCTTGTAGTATGCTACTATGTGTTCTACCCCATACTGCCCTGAGTGGGAGGGTAGTTTGTTTACCAGTGTTGTGGCTATGTTTGTGAAGAAAGTGTTTAAGTAATTGGCTACATCCAGCTTGTCTGTGATGAGCGTGTTGTCCGTCTTTATGTTTATGTTTGAGAACCTGGTTTTGAGTTTTTTACTGCAGCCTAGTTGATTGTTGAGTAATTTCCAAAGTTCACGTGGTTTATTTTTGTTTTCCTCGGTTTTGTCATTGATGAAATTTTTTTTAGCAGTTTTGATCATGGAGTTTACGTCATTTCTTAGTCTGTTTCTTTCTAGTTTGAGTTCAGTCACGTGGTCTTGGAGTTCACTGCTCGTGCTTTTGGTAAGCTTTGACTGACTTTTACGAAACTCAGAGCATTTTTTGTCTCTGGCTTTCATAGCGGTCAGTATTTCAGTGTGCATCCATGGCTCAGCGCGATTTTTTACCCTGGTGGTTCTTAGGGGGGCCATGTTGTTTAGTATTGATGAAAATTTGGTTTTGAAGCCAAGCCAAGTTTCTTCAACCAGTGTACCATTGAGTTCATCTGACCAGTCCAGACTCTCCAGTTCAAGGTTAAAGGCCTCGCTAGAGTAGGTTTTGAGGTCTCTAGATGTGACTGTTTTGTGACAGCCAGCCTTTAGTTTTAGCTTTTTGCGGGTACAGAATATCAATATGAACCCAAAGGAGCCCACGATTCACTTTGCTATTGATAACTATTGACTATTTTATTGGTAAGACCACTTATCAATGAAACGGTGAAGTGAGCCGTGTGCTCTAGTGTCTTCTTCTGGATCAGTGGTTCAGAAGTGGCCCGTAGAACTGTCTACTATACTGTCCTATTCTGAGAGCGCCGACCTCCGACCCAAGATACTCCTTCAAACAAGAAATATGAATTTAGTTTGTTCTTAATATTTGTATACCCCCCCTTACATCAAAGACATGCCCTTGACGTCACAAAATCAACACAGAGGTATCAACTCTTTCCCCGCCCAATCGAAATGCAGAGCAGACTCCCGCAATTTCAATACAATCCGTTCAATCAATCATTTTGCCTCCGCTGAGTCGTTTACGAGATGCATCTGCATGTCGTAAAGTGGATAATAATAATAATAATAATAATAATAATAATAATAATAATAATAATAATAATAATAATAATAATAATAATAATAATAATAATAATAATAATAATAATAATAATAATAATAATAATAATGCATTCTATTTATAAGGCGCCTTTCAAGGCACTCAAGGTCGCCGTACAACAATTTAAAAACAGTTAAATTCATAATCACAGTACATTAAAATAAAAAATTAAAATATATAAAATCAGACAAGAAAAATAAAATCAGACATACGCCTGCCTAAAAAGGTGGGTTTTGAGGTGGGTTTTAAAAGAAATGATGGAGTCAATGTTCCTGATGTCGGGGGGGAGGGAGTTCCAGAGGCGGGGGGCAGAGCAGCTGAAGGCTCTTGACCCCATGGTGGACAGACGGGCTGGTGTTACGTTCTGGACACCGACTGTGGTCGGTGAACACCCACATTCCTGGCATATGTCACTGGGCTTGTCACCTGTCATTTCCCTGTCAATTAGTGCTGTCACTTAGGGGTGGTTCCTGATTGGCTGTCACAGGGGTGTGTGTGGAATGTTGGTATTTGGTGTCTATGTAACATACCTCTCTTCTGCTTGTTCATTGTCAGGTCTTCACTAATTGCGTTCGGGGATAACGCGGACGGTTCTACTCTGGACCTCCAATAAGCTCCCATTTACCTTATTTTCCACTTGTGCTATTAGCACTTGTCTCTCTTAGAATTTACTCTGTGTTCTTACTATTAAAGTCGAACCTGTTCAAGAGTAAACACTCTCTGTCTCTGTGATTGCCTTCACCCATTGGAATTCACCTACCTCCATTCTGACAGAAGACCTGACCATCAGAATTCCATGGAGGCCATCATGGAGATGCTCCAGGCGCAGGGAGCAGCCCAGACACGGATGGAGGAACATCAACAGCTGGTCAGCGCCGAGTTAATCCGACTCAACGGGGTCGTCGGATCATCCTAAGCGGTGGCGCAGTCGGCGTTGGCCACAGCCCGACAAGCCCAAGAAGGAGTGGCTGGTGTTCAGTCGGCGACGGGAGAAGCAGCGCTCCACGCAGAGGAGAGTCGGGGGGTGTTCGGGGTCCAGGAACGGTCCCACGAGCCACATCTGCAGGCGCCCGCTCGCTATGACGGATCACTGGATGGTTGTCGGGAATTCATCACCCAGTGTCTACTCGTTTTCCGGCTGCAACCACGATCATTTCCATCGGAGACAGCACAGGTAGCGTATATTATCACACTGCTCACCGGTCAAGCTCTCTCCTGGGCTACGGCGGAATTAGAGGCGGGGGCGATAATCTGCGACAGTCTGGACGCCTTTACCCGGGAATTGAGAAGAGTATTCGATACTTCCCGGGTACTCTCGATCTTCGAGGCTGGTGGTCGTCTTCTCGACTGCCGGCAGGGCCTCCGCACGGTCGCAGCTTACGCTATAAATTTTCGGATCTTGGCTCGGGAGACAGCTTGGGCGGAGAACGTCTGCGTGGTTCTGTTCGTCAGGGGACTCTCAGCGCGGATGCGAGATGCGCTCTCCGCGCGTGAGATCCCCGAGCAGCTGGAAGTGCTGATCAACACCACCATCAAGATGGACAATCGGCACCGGGAGAGGGAGAAGGAGCATGTCAACAACACCCAGGTATGTTTTCCTTCTTCTCCTGGTGTTGATAATTCCATGCATTACACGAGTGGGCCACTGGGTGATGAATCCATGCAGCTTGGAGCGCTGTCGCTCTCGGACGACGAGAGGCAGCGCTTCATCAAAGAGCGACGCTGCTTCCGCTGCGGCCGCACCGGTCACCGCTTCGGCAGCTGTCGGGTCCAGGCTGTATCGGCTCGGCGCCAATCGGGAATGGAAGGAGCGCCGTCGGGCTTCGAGAAAGCGCCAGCAGGTGGGCTCATTCCTGCCAAAACCACGGATTCTCGTACATTTTTTGAGGTGGCGATCAACTGTGGGGGTGACATTAGGGGAACTAAGGCTCTCATTGACTCAGGGGCGGCGGGCAATTTTATTCACGTGGGATTGGTGAAGGAGTGGGGAACCCCAGTGGAGGATTTAGGGGTTCCTTTACCAGTTTATGCCCTGGACGGTCGGCCTCTGGGCAGTGGGAGCGTCACCCAGCGCACAGTTCCTTTACACATCCGGGTGGCGGGTGGGGAGTGGGAATGGGTTACATTTTTTGTCATCTTTTCCCCCTATTCTGTCATGGTGTTGGGTCATCCCTGGTTGTCGTCATGTGTTCGTGTCATTAATTGGAGCACGGGCGAACTCTCAACGGCGGCCGACGTCAAGTCGATCGTCAGCGGGAGTTTGCCCAAACCCTTGTCTCCCCCCCCCTCTTCTCTTTTGTCTCCTCCCTCTTTCTCCAGGATGGTGGGGAGCGTGGCAGATTCTGATCTACCCTCTAATCCCGATTTGATAGGGGTGCCTGAGATCTATTGGGACCTGGCGGACGTTTTTAGCAAGACGCGTGCTAAAGCACTTCCGCCTCATAGATCATACGACTGTCCCATTAATCTTCTACCCGGTACCTCCCCGCCTCGCGGGCGAATGTTCTCTCTCTCACGCCCCGAAACCTTGGCCATGAACACCTACATAGAGGAGGCATTGCTTGCGGGGCACATACGCCCTTCCACTTCCCCTGCCGGCGCTGGCTTCTTCTTTGTTGATAAAAAAGATGGGGATCAGCGCCCATGCATTGATTATAGGGGATTGAATGACGTTTCCATCAAGAACCGATATCCTTTACCTCTCATGGACACAGCCTTTGAGTGCTTACAGGGGGCACAGGTCTTTTCTAAACTTGACTTACGTAATGCATACAACCTGGTCAGGATTAGAGAGGGAGACGAGTGGAAGACTGCATTTAACACACCCAATGGGCACTATGAGTATTTGGTCATGCCCTTTGGTTTGGCTAATGCTCCGGCAGTCTTCCAAGCCCTGGTTAACGACGTGCTGCGAGACTTGATTGGGGTGTCGGTGTTTGTCTACTTAGATGATATCCTGATTTTTTCTCGCGATATGGTGCAACACCAAATGCACGTTCGGGAGGTGCTAGACCGTCTCCTCAAGCATCAACTATTCGTTAAGGCTGAGAAGTGTGTGTTTCACACGGACACCGTGTCCTTCATGGGCTTTGTGTTGACGAAGGGCGATCTGCGCATGGATCCAGCCAAGGTGAGTGCAGTTTTGGACTGGCCACGGCCTTCGTCGCTCAAGGGGTTACAACGGTTTTTGGGCTTTGCAAATTTTTACAGGCGCTTTATTCGCAACTTTAGCGCCTTAGCCAATCCTTTAACAGCTCTCACTAAGGCCTCTCTCCCTGGCTTTGAATGGTCGCCTAGGGCTGAGTCGGCCTTCTGCGATCTTAAACGTCGTTTTACATCCGCTCCTGTATTGATCCGCCATGACACGGAGGTTCCGTTCATTGTGGAGGTGGATGCCTCTGACGTCGCGGTGGGGGGGGTGCTCTCTCAGAAATGCTTAAAGGATGGGAAAGTGCACCCGTGTGCTTTTTTTTCTCGCCGTCTGTCACCAGCCGAGCGTAATTACGACGTGGGTAATCGGGAGTTATTGGCGATCAAATTGGCACTGGAGGAGTGGAGACATTGGTTAGAGGGGGCGGCACATCCTTTCATTATTTGGACTGATCATAAGAACTTGGCTTACATCCAAGGGGCTAAACGCCTTAACGCTCGCCAGGCCAGGTGGACGTTGTTCTTCACACGATTTCGATATACCATCTCCTATAGACCCGGCTCCAAGAATATCAAACCTGACGCGTTGTCGCGCCAGTTTGATCTTCCTGGTCGGGAGGAGCAGCCCCATCCCATTATTCCACCGGCCTTGATTTTGGCACCCGTGTCTTGGGGCATAGAGAAGGTGGTAAGGTCGGCGCTAACGCGGGAGCCCGATCCTGGTGGGGGTCCTCCGGGACGGTCGTATGTTCCCAAGGTGGCGCGATCACGCTTGCTACAGTGGGCACATGCGTCATCCCTCACCAGCCACCCAGGGGCAACCAGGACCCTGGAATTTATCCGTAGGAGGTTCTGGTGGCCGACAGTGGAGGGGGATACGCGTTCCTTTGTGGCGGCCTGTCCGGTGTGCGCACGTAGTAAGACCTCTCGACGGGCACCGGCGGGTCTCCTCCGACCACTTCCTATTCCTAAACGACCCTGGTCACACATATCTCTGGACTTTATTTCTCGTCTTCCCCTTTCGGACGGGTTCACCACCATCTTGGTGGTGGTTGATCGGTTCTCTAAGGCGGCTCACTTTGTCCCTCTCCCCAAGCTTCCTTCGGCCCGGGAGACTGCTGATTTAGTTATACAGCATGTCTTTTGGGTCCACGGGCTGCCAGTAGATATCGTGTCGGACCGGGGTCCTCAGTTCGCCTCCAGGTTCTGGAAGGCGTTTGCCGCCGGCCTCGGCGCCTCTGTCAGTCTGTCGTCTGGGTTCCATCCGCAGTCAAACGGGCAGACGGAGAGGGTCAACCAGGATTTGGAGGGGGTCTTGAGATGTTACGTTGCCGGTAGTCCGGCAACGTGGAGTAGGAGGTTGGCTTGGGCTGAGTACGCGCATAATACCCTTCTCTCCTCTTCTACCGGTATGTCTCCCTTTCAGTGCCAGTATGGTTTTCAACCTCCTCTGTTTCCCGAGCAGGAGCAGGAGGCGGAGGTGCCCTCGGCCCAGGCACATGTGGCTCGCTGTCGCAGGACGTGGAAACAGGTTCGGAAGGCGCTACAGAAGGTTTCGGTTAGTACCCAACGGCAGGCTAACCGTAAGCGTCGTCCGGCTCCAGTTTACCGTCCAAGGCAGCGGGTTTGGCTTTCCACCCGGGATCTCCCTCTCCGGGTGGAATCCAAGAAGCTGGCTCCTCGCTTTATAGGACCATTTAAAGTGATTCATCGGGTTAATCCAGTGGCTTACAAGCTACGACTTCCGAGCTCTATGAGGGTTCATCCGACGTTTCATGTGTCCCTGTTGAAGCCATTCCTCTCATCGCCCTTGGCCCCGCCACTGCCTGTGGTTCCTCCGCCCCGGTTTATTGGCGGTCAACCCATTTACACGGTGCGGAGGATACTGGGTTGTAGGCGGAGGGGTAGGGGGTTTCAGTTCTTGGTGGATTGGGAGGGGTACGGGATAGAAGAGCGTTCTTGGGTGCCTCAAAGGGATATTTTAGATCCCAGCCTGATCGTTGATTTCCGGCGGCTGAATCCCGAGGCTCCTAGGTGAACATCTGGTGCCGTTCGTCGGGGGAGGGTACTGTTACGTTCTGGACACCGACTGTGGTCGGTGACCACCCACATTCCTGGCATATGTCACTGGGCTTGTCACCTGTCATTTCCCTGTCAATTAGTGCTGTCACTTAGGGGTGGTTCCTGATTGGCTGTCACGGGGGTGTGTGTGGAATGTTGGTATTTGGTGTCTATGTAACATACCTCTCTTCTGCTTGTTCATTGTCAGGTCTTCACTAATTGCGTTCGGGGATAACGCGGACGGTTCTACTCTGGACCTCCAATAAGCTCCCATTTACCTTATTTTCCACTTGTGCTATTAGCACTTGTCTCTCTTAGAATTTACTCTGTGTTCTTACTATTAAAGTCGAACCTGTTCAAGAGTAAACACTCTCTGTCTCTGTGATTGCCTTCACCCATTGGAATTCACCTACCTCCATTCTGACAGGCTGGGGGGACGGTCAGGTTGATGGAGGAGGCAGACCTGAGGGACCGGGTGGGAATGTTGATATGAAGGAGGTCGGACAGGTATGGAGGGGTGAGGTTGTGAATGGCCTTGTATGTATGGAGGAGGATCTTGTAGACTATGCAGAGTTTAATGGGAAGCCAGTGTAGTTGGTGTAGGAAGGGGGTGATGTGACTGATGACAGGGGTTCTGGTGATAATACGGGCAGCAGCGTTCTGGACCAGTTGGAGCTTATGGAGGAGTTTGTGGGGGAGACCAAAGAGAAGGGAGTTGCAGTAATCTAAGCGGGAAGTGACGAGGGAGTGGACCAGGATTGAGGCGCTGTTAGGAGTGAGTGAAGGGCGGAGGCGGTTGATGTTGCGAAGGTGGAAGTAGGCGGACCGGATGATGTTATTGATGTGGGAATGGAATGATAGGGTGCTGTCGAGGACGACACCCAGAATCTTGACCTGGGGGGAAGGGGAAACCAAGGAGTTGTCTATGGTGAGGGTGAAACTGGGGTG
>NC_140174.1:136107660-136115160 GCF_963971535.1 Notolepis coatsorum | reverse complement strand
CTGGTGCCGTCATCCGAGGAGCCCTAGACAAGAACCGTGTGGATATGTACACTGGATAACCTACCCGACGACTACAGAGCCCTTTTCGGCTGGATTATATTTGCTTTGGTCCTGTAGCTGTTGGAGCGGAGAATCGTCTACACCCACTGTTGTGTGGGATTTACCCTGTGAGGAGCACCACGTCGAGCCCGCCTCTAGTACTCTGAGGCTGGCTAGCTTTCCTCCATGCGGCACTGCATACCGGAGAATAGCTGTTGTTCGTCTACGGATCAAGGGATTATTGCACTGTCTCCTGTACCTGGAGTCTCCTTATTCCTCGTTGACCCAGACTTTCTGCTACCGACAAATCCTCTCCCCTGCTGGCTTACAACCGGAGGGACCCCTTTAGTATCTCCAGCTGATCTACTAGTGTACCATATATAATTCTTATGATACAGGTGGTATTAATTATCTCCTGCGTAATATGCTCATGGACTTACGCTCTTGACCTATTCATGCACATTCTTCGCCTTACAAGCGCAACTCTCAATCTTGATAAGTAATGTAAGATAATCTTTGTGCTGCTAATAAATATTCTTCTAAACCGTATTTCTTGTGAAGCCGTGTTATTGTGGGTGTGCCGTGTTATTGTGGGTGTGTTCATCTCATATACCTGTGTACTGTATGGCCAGTAGTAATGTACATAACTCAGTAGTGGTTTAATGATACCATACTTATTAATACAGTCAGGGAATTGTACCCCTCAGTTACAATTGGTCCTTCGAGCCGGATGGTAATTAGCGTAATATTAATATAATATTAATATTGACATGGCCAGCGGTGAACACTCCACAAACGGCTCTCCTAAGATAGAACGCCCGACGCGCAGACGGCAGCCACCTCCTTACCTAGAGGACTACGCTGCCAGTCTACTACCTAGCTTTATAAAGAAGTTAAATACGGATAAAATAAATAAAGCGGATAGTCAAAGCATGTCAAATCCTACCGACCAGACGACCCTGCCAGTAGAGACCCCAGTGGGTTCTAACGTAACTGACCAAGCTCACGGGGGGGACCAGGGGGGACATGACTATACCCCACAACGCCAACGGGACAGTCCCCGGAGAGCTCCAGGATAAAGAAAGCGATCCAGGGACGGAACCCGACCCACTACCAGAAGAGACGCACACCCAGGAGATGGACCTCCTCGGAGCGCGACAGGAGAACGGATCTCCAACGAGCACTGCCAGAAGCCGATCACCTCCGCCGGTGTCTTCCCCCAGCGAAGCGGACAAGATGCTGGCGCAGGCATTCATCGCCACCCTGGCAGCCTCCACCGAACGCGATCCGACTTCAAGCGCAACAGACGAGCGAGCGCGAACAAGCTGCAGATCAACGAGAGCGCCTTCACGCGCAACTCCAAGCGCAAGCCCTCAGCGAGCGCGAACACGCTGCAACCGAGCGAGAGCGCTTCCAGGCGCAACAAAGGAGTGAAGACGACCGCATAAGACTGGAGACCAGACGCCTCCAGATGGAAGAGAACATTGAAAGAAGCCGTGCCGATGCACAGTGCGCCGCCGCCAATGCACAGCGCGACGCCGCCCATGCCAGCGCCAATGCACAGCGCGACGCCGCCAATGCCCAGCGCGAAGCAGTGCGCAACGCCGCCCATGCCCAGCGCGAGGCAGAGCGCGACCGGCTGCAGGCGCAGATGATGGACAAATTCATTGCCATGGCGACACCCCCTCTCTCCGCACGGAGCTCCCGGAGATCATCACGACAAGGGTCTAGGACACATTCCCGGGACCCGGGACCCCGCCAACAGGAGGATCCTGTCCACGTCTCCGAACCCCCTCCCCGGCCGGTCCATACGAGACCCAGCAACCGGGAAGAACCGGACCACGCCGAGAGACTGAACAGAAGACTCCAGGACCTAGCAGAGGAAGAGGAAGAGGAAGAGGAGGAATGTCAAGCCGACCAGCAGCAACGTACTCTGGACCAGGAGGCCCAGTACAGCCCCGACCAGCAGCAACGTACTCTGGACCAGGAGGCCCAGTACAGCCCAGACGTCAGCCCCGAATCACTGCGCTACAAACCCCCGACTCAACTCACGGGTGAGTTTGACGCACCGTCAGCACCGAGGAACAGCACCTGGGTACCCGGCCCCTGGTACCCACCAAGTACCAGCCCACGACGACACGTACGGGGAGACTCGCCCAGGAGGCCTCTCCCCCAACGCTCACCGATGTGCCAGCCATCCATGGCATCGTACCTTGGCACACCGACGTTCCCGGACTTCACACACGAGAACAGAGCACAGTACACAGAGCTACGAATGTGCTTAGAGACAATGATGTCCGATGTCCCCGATGAGACGTACAAGTATGCTATCCTACTCAAGCACCTGAAGGTGCCCAGAGCGCATAATATAGCGCTGGCATATTCCAACTCAAGTACCCCATACACCGCGGCTCTAGTAGCCCTCGACCAACGTTATGGACGCATATGGGACTACGTGATACAAGAGATAAGAGACATCGACCGTCTCCCCCCAGCCAGAGACAACAGAGCATTGGATGACCTCTCTATCAAGGTACAGTCCCTGGTAGGGATGCTGGGGTCCCAAAAGGAAAAAGGGATATACGAACTGTACGCTAACTCTAATGTAGAAAGAATATTAGAGAAGCTCCCTCCCGCCCGACAAGAGCATTTTCGGCGGCAGAGAGACCACCGCGACCCCAACGGCCCAGAGGCATCCCTCCTAGACTTATCTGACTTCCTCGCGAGAGAAGTCAGCAGCCTACGACTGGACACGTTCGTATGGAGTGGACCAAGCCCAAGACCAGGACCTCGGGGATCAAATGATAACCGCCGGTCGGTGACCGTTATGCACCAAGCCGAATCAGTACCGCAGCACAAGAACCACAACACCCCCTCGACGAAAGAGGAGTGGAAGATTGAATGCCAGTACTGTGAAGGGGAACATCGGCTGTATCAATGCGACACTTTCGGGAAGCTGACCACGGACGAGGTGAGTCAGTGGATCAAAGACCACCGCGCTGCTTCCGCTGCGCGCGCAGCCATATGGCAGCTGAGTGCCGCTTGAAGAAGAAGTGCAGCAGGTGCGGCGGCGCCCACTTGGAGGTCCTGCATGACATCAACAGGCGTCCGCCAGGACAACAAAGTGGGCCCGTCACGGTAATGTACCAGGCCGAGGCGGTGGCACCAGTACCAAAGATCCACCAGACCGCTCCCTACTGTACCGACTGCTACAGCAGACACTGGGAGTCACGGTGCTACTCGGACGACCGCGAGTCGGCACCACCCCAGACGATCCAAAGCAACCGACCAACAGGAGTGCTCCACATTGACCAGCATAGCGGGACCCCCTGAGTGCTCATCAAAGTGGTCAGAGTGCTCCTGAGCTACGAGGACAAGGTCCTGGACACTTACGCCGTCCTGGACGATGGGTCTGAAAAGACTCTCCTCCTCGCTTCCGCCGCAGCCCAGTTGGGCCTGCGGGGTGCCAAAGGTACCATGACAATACGCACCATCAGAAGAGACCAGAAGACCATAAAGGGTGAAAAGGTCTCCTTCAAGATAGCAGCGGTGGACCAGCCCGAGAAGCAGTATAGTATTACCAACGTCTTCACCAGCCACGACATAGGCCTATCACAGTACACCTACCCCATCCCACAGCTGATGGCGAAGTATGTGCACCTACGTCAACTACCTATACCGCTTATCGACGGCGCCACACCGACCCTGCTCATCGGCTCCGACCACGCGGACCTCATTCTCCCAATTGAGGCGGCCCACATCGGACCCAAAGGATGCCCAGTCGCTGTTCAGACCCGACTGGGGTGGACGCTCCAGGGCCCCCTCTACGGACTTGACAGTCAACCCACGTCTACACGCTGCCTACACACAAAGGCGAGCGACACCGGCCACTCCCTCGTACAGCCCGTTGAGAGGCTATTGACATTAAGCGAGAGGCCTGTGAGAGAACCGTGGGCACAATAGGGAGTTCGGAACTCGACCCCCCTCAGCTGCGCTCCAGACGTAGCTGACCTCGAACCCAGCACCCCAAGCGACTCCTTGATGGTGCGGCCGGAACCGGCCCCTCCTCAGACGGGGTACAGAGCAAACAAGAGAAACAGACGGAGGAGGTGGAGGCGCAGCCAAGCACAGATCAAAGCAGTCTCAGGCCCGCTTCCTCCTAACCCCCCGACCATCCCTTCCAGCCCGTCAGAAGCGGGTCAAGGACGGGGACAACTTAAAAGTGGACACAGTCGCCATGATTATCGACCAGTCACTACCCCGAGCTATGTGGCCGGCCGGCCGGCCGGGTAAGCAAAGTGATCACTGGTGCTGACGGAAAGGTCAGAGCGGCAGAAGTGCTCGTCCAAGGGCGGACATACACCCGACCCGTGGCGAGGCTGATAGAGTTGCCAAGGCTCCCCGACTCTCTTGATGACGACCATGACCCCCTGACTTTGTGAACTGCCCTACCCTCACAACGGACATTGAGTAGTGGACAGTGCGGTTAATCTGTCTCTGCTTATCTAATTAGGTGCGGACTAATTAGGAGGCGGCTGTTACGAAGGGTCAGATTAAACCGAATATATATATTTATTACTTGAGATATATTGTATAGTACTTGTATATCGTCTGATATCCCTTGTATATTCTTTGTACATATACACGGAATATCCCTTTACCTAGTACAGGCCAGACCATAATATTCGTTCTCCTATTGGAAGCGATCCCCTAGGCGCCACGGCCATACCCCCAATGTCTAGTTCAAAGTCACCGCTAAGACATGTCTGGACATGCCCGGTTCTGCGCAAGAATACGAGACAGAAATAAGGCTGGTACTAGATTGTTCACCTTACGTATAAATACGTCGCAGGTGGATACAGCAGTATGTTAACCAATAAGTTGAAGCCTCACACCACGATACAACGTGCTGTGAAGTGGGCCCGTTTTGCCCCGAAATAGAGCCTTGAGACCGCGTGCGAATTGATAGCTGAAGTGTCAGAGTTTAACGCTGGATCGTCGTGTTCGACCTATTCTATTATTAAGTAATAGTCTATTATGTATAGTGCATCGTGCGGCTACCGTTCTACAGTGACCAGCATTACCAACGTTTCATCGTACCGAGCTAGTGTGCTTATCCAGGCTGGGCGGCTTAACCTGGTGCCGTCATCCGAGGAGCCCTAGACGAGAACCGTGTGGATATGTACACTGGATAACCTACCCGACGACTACAGAGCCCTTTTCGGCTGGATTATATTTGCTTTGGTCCTGTAGCTGTTGGAGCGGAGAATCGTCTACACCCACTGTTGTGTGGGATTTACCCTGTGAGGAGCACCACGTCGAGCCCGCCTCTAGTACTCTGAGGCTGGCTAGCTTTCCTCCATGCGGCACTGCATACCGGAGAATAGCTGTTGTTCGTCTACGGATCAAGGGATTATTGCACTGTCTCCTGTACCTGGAGTCTCCTTATTCCTCGTTGACCCAGACTTTCTGCTACCGACAAATCCTCTCCCCTGCTGGCTTACAACCGGAGGGACCCCTTTAGTATCTCCAGCTGATCTACTAGTGTACCATATATAATTCTTATGATACAGGTGGTATTAATTATCTCCTGCGTAATATGCTCATGGACTTACGCTCTTGACCTATTCATGCACATTCTTCGCCTTACAAGCGCAACTCTCAATCTTGATAAGTAATGTAAGATAATCTTTGTGCTGCTAATAAATATTCTTCTAAACCGTATTTCTTGTGAAGCCGTGTTATTGTGGGTGTGTTCATCTCATATACCTGTGTACTGTATGGCCAGTAGTAATGTACATAACTCAGTAGTGGTTTAATGATACCATACTTATTAATACAGTCAGGGAATTGTACCCCTCAGTTACAATTGGTCCTTCGAGCCGGATGGTAATTAGCGTAATATTAATATAATATTAATATTGACATGGCCAGCGGTGAACACTCCACAAACGGCTCTCCTAAGATAGAACGCCCGACGCGCAGACGGCAGCCACCTCCTTACCTAGAGGACTACGCTGCCAGTCTACTACCTAGCTTTATAAAGAAGTTAAATACGGATAAAATAAATAAAGCGGATAGTCAAAGCATGTCAAATCCTACCGACCAGACGACCCTGCCAGTAGAGACCCCAGTGGGTTCTAACGTAACTGACCAAGCTCACGGGGGGGACCAGGGGGGACATGACATGACTATACCCCACAACGCCAACGGGACAGTCCCCGGAGAGCTCCAGGATAAAGAAAGCGATCCAGGGACGGAACCCGACCCACTACCAGAAGAGACGCACACCCAGGAGATGGACCTCCTCGGAGCGCGACAGGAGAACGGATCTCCAACGAGCACTGCCAGAAGCCGATCACCTCCGCCGGTGTCTTCCCCCAGCGAAGCGGACAAGATGCTGGCGCAGGCATTCATCGCCACCCTGGCAGCCTCCACCGAACGCGATCGACTTCAAGCGCAACAGACGAGCGAGCGCGAACAAGCTGCAGATCAACGAGAGCGCCTTCACGCGCAACTCCAAGCGCAAGCCCTCAGCGAGCGCGAACACGCTGCAACCGAGCGAGAGCGCTTCCAGGCGCAACAAAGGAGTGAAGACGACCGCATAAGACTGGAGACCAGACGCCTCCAGACGGAAGAGAACATTGAAAGAAGCCGTGCCGATGCACAGTGCGCCGCCGCCAATGCACAGCGCGACGCCGCCCATGCCAGCGCCAATGCACAGCGCGACGCCGCCAATGCCCAGCGCGAAGCAGTGCGCGACGCCGCCCATGCCCAGCGCGAGGCAGAGCGCGACCGGCTGCAGGCGCAGATGATGGACAAATTCATTGCCATGGCGACACCCCCTCTCTCCGCACGGAGCTCCCGGAGATCATCACGACAAGGGTCTAGGACACATTCCCGGGACCCGGGACCCCGCCAACAGGAGGATCCTGTCCACGTCTCCGAACCCCCTCCCCGGCCGGTCCATACGAGACCCAGCAACCGGGAAGAAGTAGAGTAGAGTAGAGTAGAGTAGAGTAGAGTAGAGTAGAGTAGAGTAGAGTAGAGTAGAGTAGGGTAGGGTAGAGTAGAGTAGAGTAGAGTAGAGTAGAGTAGAGTAGAGTAGAGTAGAGTAGAGTAGGGTAGGGTAGGGTAGAGTAGAGTAGAGTAGAGTAGAGTAGAGTAGAGTAGAGTAGAGTAGAGTAGAGTAGAGTAGAGTAGGGTAGAGTAGAGTAGAGTAGAGTAGGGGAAGAGTAGAGTAGGGTAGGGTAGAGTAGAGTAGAGTAGAGTAGGGTAGAGTAGAGTAGAGTAGGGTAGAGTAGGGTAGAGTAGAGTAGAGTAGAGTAGAGTAGAGTAGAGTAGAGTAGGGTAGAGTAGAGTAGAGTAGAGTAGAGTAGAGTAGGGTAGAGTAGAGTAGAGTAGAGTAGAGTAGAGTAGAGTAGAGTAAGATAGAGTAGGGTAGAGTAGAGTAGAGTAGAG
>NC_140174.1:136075160-136105160 GCF_963971535.1 Notolepis coatsorum | reverse complement strand
GTAGAGTAGAGTAGAGTAGAGTAGAGTAGAGTAGAGTAGGGTAGAGTAGAGTAGAGTAGAGTAGAGTAGAGTAGAGTAGAGTAGAGTCGAGTCGAGTAGAGTAGAGTAGGGTAGGGTAGAGTAGAGTAGAGTAGAGTAGAGTAGAGTAGAGTAGGATAATAGAGTAGATTGGGTAGGGTAGAGTAAGATAGAGTAGAGTAGGGTAAGGTAAGATAGAGTAGAGTAGGATAATAGAGTAGATTGGGTTAGGGTAGATTAAGATAGAGTAGGGTAGGGTAGGGTATGGTAGGGTAAGATATAGTAGATTGGGTAGGGTAGAGTAAGATAGAGTAGAGTAGGGTAGGGTAGGGTAAAATATAGTAGATTGGGTAGGGTAGAGTAAGATAGAGTAGAGTACAGTAGGGTAGGGTAGGGTAAAATATAGTAGATTGGGTAGGGTAGAGTAAGATAGAGTAGAGTACAGTAGGGTAGGGTAGGGTAAAATATAGTAGATTGGGTAGGGTAGAGTAAGATAGAGTAGAGTAGTAGGCTAGGGTAGAGTAGAGTAGGGTAGCTTCTATGTCACCTCTGTTCTATAGTAGCCTACACTTAATACACCTTGGTGTGAGAGAAGCAATGAAATGAAATGCAACAAGGCATTTGAAATACAGAGTAGGAAACTGAATACCTGTTGATAGTTCCACCCCTTCGTCCTCACAGCCTGCCCTACCCCACCACCTTCAGTATAATTGAGAACATTGCACGTCATTCTCTTCTATACTCTAGTTCTTCATGGATCCACTCTTGTCCAAAAACCTGAGACCAATACCTGAGGCGGTTCCGGGTCCAAAACTCTGCCTTGTCTGTGGGGCCAAACCTGCCTGCCTGCCACCACGGCTGCTGCAGTATTTCTTTCTCTCTCTTCCCACACTGTATTATTGCTAGCACATTTCTGGAGGCAAAGGAGGAGCGGCATATTGTGTGCAGATCTTTTCTTTTTATCACACGTGAATCCTGAGCCAAACTTGGATTCAGCAGGTCTGTGTCCATCTGGAAGCAACATGCTGATTTGTGGATATTACAATTATTCTATTGTCACTCAGGCATTGTGCTAGAGTCCCTCGCCCTTTGTCATTTCATACAAGAAGTGTTTTTTCATGTCCACTTAAAATAGGGCAGGATATCCATCCAAACAGAGGTACCCTAATTGTTACGAAGGGTCAGATTAAACCGAATATATATATTTATTACTTGAGATATATTGTATAGTACTTGTATATCGTCTGATCTCCCTTGTATATTCTTTGTACATATACACGGAATATCCCTTTACCTAGTACAGGCCAGACCATAATATTCGTTCTCCTATTAGAAGCGATCCCCTAGGCGCCACGGCCATACCCCCAATGTCTAGTTCAAAGTCACCGCTAAGACATGTCTGGACATGCCCAGTTCTGCGCAAGAATACGAGACAGAAATAAGGCTGGTACTAGATTGTTCACCTTACGTATAAATACGTCGCAGGTGGATACAGCAGTATATTAACCAATAAGTTGAAGCCTCACACCACGATACAACGTGCTGTGAAGTGGGCCCGTTTTGCCCCCAAATAGAGCCTTGAGACCGCGTGCAAATTGATAGCTGAAGTGTCAGAGTTTAACGCTGGATCGTCGAGTTCGACCTATTCTATTATTAAGTAATAGTCTATTATGTATAGTGCATCGTGCGGCTACCGTTCTACAGTGACCAGCATTACCAACGTTTCATCGTACCAAGCTAGTGTGCTTATCCAGGCTGGGCGGCTTAACCTGGTGCCGTCATCCGAGGAGCCCTAGACAAGAACCGTGTGGATATGTACACTGGATAACCTACCCGACGACTACAGAGCCCTTTTCGGCTGGATTATATTTGCTTTGGTCCTGTAGCTGTTGGAGCGGAGAATCGTCTACACCCACTGTTGTGTGGGATTTACCCTGTGAGGAGCACCACGTCGAGCCCGCCTCTAGTACTCTGAGGCTGGCTAGCTTTCCTCCATGCGGCACTGCATACCGGAGAATAGCTGTTGTTCGTCTACGGATCAAGGGATTATTGCACTGTCTCCTGTACCTGGAGTCTCCTTATTCCTCGTTGACCCAGACTTTCTGCTACCGACAAATCCTCTCCCCTGCTGGCTTACAACCGGAGGGACCCCTTTAGTATCTCCAGCTGATCTACTAGTGTACCATATATAATTCTTATGATACAGGTGGTATTAATTATCTCCTGCGTAATATGCTCATGGACTTACGCTCTTGACCTATTCATGCACATTCTTCGCCTTACAAGCGCAACTCTCAATCTTGATAAGTAATGTAAGATAATCTTTGTGCTGCTAATAAATATTCTTCTAAACCGTATTTCTTGTGAAGCCGTGTTATTGTGGGTGTGTTCATCTCATATACCTGTGTACTGTATGGCCAGTAGTAATGTACATAACTCAGTAGTGGTTTAATGATACCATACTTATTAATACAGTCAGGGAATTGTACCCCTCAGTTACAATTGGTCCTTCGAGCCGGATGGTAATTAGCGTAATATTAATATAATATTAATATTGACATGGCCAGCGGTGAACACTCCACAAACGGCTCTCCTAAGATAGAACGCCCGACGCGCAGACGGCAGCCACCTCCTTACCTAGAGGACTACGCTGCCAGTCTACTACCTAGCTTTATAAAGAAGTTAAATACGGATAAAATAAATAAAGCGGATAGTCAAAGCATGTCAAATCCTACCGACCAGACGACCCTGCCAGTAGAGACCCCAGTGGGTTCTAACGTAACTGACCAAGCTCACGGGGGGGACCAGGGGGGACATGACTATACCCCACAACGCCAACGGGACAGTCCCCGGAGAGCTCCAGGATAAAGAAAGCGATCCAGGGACGGAACCCGACCCACTACCAGAAGAGACGCACACCCAGGAGATGGACCTCCTCGGAGCGCGACAGGAGAACGGATCTCCAACGAGCACTGCCAGAAGCCGATCACCTCCGCCGGTGTCTTCCCCCAGCGAAGCGGACAAGATGCTGGCGCAGGCATTCATCGCCACCCTGGCAGCCTCCACCGAACGCGATCGACTTCAAGCGCAACAGACGAGCGAGCGCGAACAAGCTGCAGATCAACGAGAGCGCCTTCACGCGCAACTCCAAGCGCAAGCCCTCAGCGAGCGCGAACACGCTGCAACCGAGCGAGAGCGCTTCCAGGCGCAACAAAGGAGTGAAGACGACCGCATAAGACTGGAGACCAGACGCCTCCAGATGGAAGAGAACATTGAAAGAAGCCGTGCCGATGCACAGTGCGCCGCCGCCAATGCACAGCGCGACGCCGCCCATGCCAGCGCCAATGCACAGCGCGACGCCGCCAATGCCCAGCGCGAAGCAGTGCGCGACGCCGCCCATGCCCAGCGCGAGGCAGAGCGCGACCGGCTGCAGGCGCAGATGATGGACAAATTCATTGCCATGGCGACACCCCCTCTCTCCGCACGGAGCTCCCGGAGATCATCACGACAAGGGTCTAGGACACATTCCCGGGACCCGGGACCCCGCCAACAGGAGGATCCTGTCCACGTCTCCGAACCCCCTCCCCGGCCGGTCCATACGAGACCCAGCAACCGGGAAGAACCGGACCACGCCGAGAGACTGAACAGAAGACTCCAGGACCTAGCAGAGGAAGAGGAAGAGGAAGAGGAGGAATGTCAAGCCGACCAGCAGCAACGTACTCTGGACCAGGAGGCCCAGTACAGCCCCGACCAGCAGCAACGTACTCTGGACCAGGAGGCCCAGTACAGCCCAGACGTCAGCCCCGAATCACTGCGCTACAAACCCCCGACTCAACTCACGGGTGAGTTTGACGCACCGTCAGCACCGAGGAACAGCACCTGGGTACCCGGCCCCTGGTACCCACCAAGTACCAGCCCACGACGACACGTACGGGGAGACTCGCCCAGGAGGCCTCTCCCCCAACGCTCACCGATGTGCCAGCCATCCATGGCATCGTACCTTGGCACACCGACGTTCCCGGACTTCACACACGAGAACAGAGCACAGTACACAGAGCTACGAATGTGCTTAGAGACAATGATGTCCGATGTCCCCGATGAGACGTACAAGTATGCTATCCTACTCAAGCACCTGAAGGTGCCCAGAGCGCATAATATAGCGCTGGCATATTCCAACTCAAGTACCCCATACACCGCGGCTCTAGTAGCCCTCGACCAACGTTATGGACGCATATGGGACTACGTGATACAAGAGATAAGAGACATCGACCGTCTCCCCCCAGCCAGAGACAACAGAGCATTGGATGACCTCTCTATCAAGGTACAGTCCCTGGTAGGGATGCTGGGGTCCCAAAAGGAAAAAGGGATATACGAACTGTACGCTAACTCTAATGTAGAAAGAATATTAGAGAAGCTCCCTCCCGCCCGACAAGAGCATTTTCGGCGGCAGAGAGACCACCGCGACCCCAACGGCCCAGAGGCATCCCTCCTAGACTTATCTGACTTCCTCGCGAGAGAAGTCAGCAGCCTACGACTGGACACGTTCGTATGGAGTGGACCAAGCCCAAGACCAGGACCTCGGGGATCAAATGATAACCGCCGGTCGGTGACCGTTATGCACCAAGCCGAATCAGTACCGCAGCACAAGAACCACAACACCCCCTCGACGAAAGAGGAGTGGAAGATTGAATGCCAGTACTGTGAAGGGGAACATCGGCTGTATCAATGCGACACTTTCGGGAAGCTGACCACGGACGAGGTGAGTCAGTGGATCAAAGACCACCGCGCTGCTTCCGCTGCGCGCGCAGCCATATGGCAGCTGAGTGCCGCTTGAAGAAGAAGTGCAGCAGGTGCGGCGGCGCCCACTTGGAGGTCCTGCATGACATCAACAGGCGTCCGCCAGGACAACAAAGTGGGCCCGTCACGGTAATGTACCAGGCCGAGGCGGTGGCACCAGTACCAAAGATCCACCAGACCGCTCCCTACTGTACCGACTGCTACAGCAGACACTGGGAGTCACGGTGCTACTCGGACGACCGCGAGTCGGCACCACCCCAGACGATCCAAAGCAACCGACCAACAGGAGTGCTCCACATTGACCAGCATAGCGGGACCCCCTGAGTGCTCATCAAAGTGGTCAGAGTGCTCCTGAGCTACGAGGACAAGGTCCTGGACACTTACGCCGTCCTGGACGATGGGTCTGAAAAGACTCTCCTCCTCGCTTCCGCCGCAGCCCAGTTGGGCCTGCGGGGTGCCAAAGGTACCATGACAATACGCACCATCAGAAGAGACCAGAAGACCATAAAGGGTGAAAAGGTCTCCTTCAAGATAGCAGCGGTGGACCAGCCCGAGAAGCAGTATAGTATTACCAACGTCTTCACCAGCCACGACATAGGCCTATCACAGTACACCTACCCCATCCCACAGCTGATGGCGAAGTATGTGCACCTACGTCAACTACCTATACCGCTTATCGACGGCGCCACACCGACCCTGCTCATCGGCTCCGACCACGCGGACCTCATTCTCCCAATTGAGGCGGCCCACATCGGACCCAAAGGATGCCCAGTCGCTGTTCAGACCCGACTGGGGTGGACGCTCCAGGGCCCCCTCTACGGACTTGACAGTCAACCCACGTCTACACGCTGCCTACACACAAAGGCGAGCGACACCGGCCACTCCCTCGTACAGCCCGTTGAGAGGCTATTGACATTAAGCGAGAGGCCTGTGAGAGAACCGTGGGCACAATAGGGAGTTCGGAACTCGACCCCCCTCAGCTGCGCTCCAGACGTAGCTGACCTCGAACCCAGCACCCCAAGCGACTCCTTGATGGTGCGGCCGGAACCGGCCCCTCCTCAGACGGGGTACAGAGCAAACAAGAGAAACAGACGGAGGAGGTGGAGGCGCAGCCAAGCACAGATCAAAGCAGTCTCAGGCCCGCTTCCTCCTAACCCCCCGACCATCCCTTCCAGCCCGTCAGAAGCGGGTCAAGGACGGGGACAACTTAAAAGTGGACACAGTCGCCATGATTATCGACCAGTCACTACCCCGAGCTATGTGGCCGGCCGGCCGGCCGGGTAAGCAAAGTGATCACTGGTGCTGACGGAAAGGTCAGAGCGGCAGAAGTGCTCGTCCAAGGGCGGACATACACCCGACCCGTGGCGAGGCTGATAGAGTTGCCAAGGCTCCCCGACTCTCTTGATGACGACCATGACCCCCTGACTTTGTGAACTGCCCTACCCTCACAACGGACATTGAGTAGTGGACAGTGCGGTTAATCTGTCTCTGCTTATCTAATTAGGTGCGGACTAATTAGGAGGCGGCTGTTACGAAGGGTCAGATTAAACCGAATATATATATTTATTACTTGAGATATATTGTATAGTACTTGTATATCGTCTGATATCCCTTGTATATTCTTTGTACATATACACGGAATATCCCTTTACCTAGTACAGGCCAGACCATAATATTCGTTCTCCTATTGGAAGCGATCCCCTAGGCGCCACGGCCATACCCCCAATGTCTAGTTCAAAGTCACCGCTAAGACATGTCTGGACATGCCCGGTTCTGCGCAAGAATACGAGACAGAAATAAGGCTGGTACTAGATTGTTCACCTTACGTATAAATACGTCGCAGGTGGATACAGCAGTATGTTAACCAATAAGTTGAAGCCTCACACCACGATACAACGTGCTGTGAAGTGGGCCCGTTTTGCCCCGAAATAGAGCCTTGAGACCGCGTGCGAATTGATAGCTGAAGTGTCAGAGTTTAACGCTGGATCGTCGTGTTCGACCTATTCTATTATTAAGTAATAGTCTATTATGTATAGTGCATCGTGCGGCTACCGTTCTACAGTGACCAGCATTACCAACGTTTCATCGTACCGAGCTAGTGTGCTTATCCAGGCTGGGCGGCTTAACCTGGTGCCGTCATCCGAGGAGCCCTAGACGAGAACCGTGTGGATATGTACACTGGATAACCTACCCGACGACTACAGAGCCCTTTTCGGCTGGATTATATTTGCTTTGGTCCTGTAGCTGTTGGAGCGGAGAATCGTCTACACCCACTGTTGTGTGGGATTTACCCTGTGAGGAGCACCACGTCGAGCCCGCCTCTAGTACTCTGAGGCTGGCTAGCTTTCCTCCATGCGGCACTGCATACCGGAGAATAGCTGTTGTTCGTCTACGGATCAAGGGATTATTGCACTGTCTCCTGTACCTGGAGTCTCCTTATTCCTCGTTGACCCAGACTTTCTGCTACCGACAAATCCTCTCCCCTGCTGGCTTACAACCGGAGGGACCCCTTTAGTATCTCCAGCTGATCTACTAGTGTACCATATATAATTCTTATGATACAGGTGGTATTAATTATCTCCTGCGTAATATGCTCATGGACTTACGCTCTTGACCTATTCATGCACATTCTTCGCCTTACAAGCGCAACTCTCAATCTTGATAAGTAATGTAAGATAATCTTTGTGCTGCTAATAAATATTCTTCTAAACCGTATTTCTTGTGAAGCCGTGTTATTGTGGGTGTGTTCATCTCATATACCTGTGTACTGTATGGCCAGTAGTAATGTACATAACTCAGTAGTGGTTTAATGATACCATACTTATTAATACAGTCAGGGAATTGTACCCCTCAGTTACAATTGGTCCTTCGAGCCGGATGGTAATTAGCGTAATATTAATATAATATTAATATTGACATGGCCAGCGGTGAACACTCCACAAACGGCTCTCCTAAGATAGAACGCCCGACGCGCAGACGGCAGCCACCTCCTTACCTAGAGGACTACGCTGCCAGTCTACTACCTAGCTTTATAAAGAAGTTAAATACGGATAAAATAAATAAAGCGGATAGTCAAAGCATGTCAAATCCTACCGACCAGACGACCCTGCCAGTAGAGACCCCAGTGGGTTCTAACGTAACTGACCAAGCTCACGGGGGGGACCAGGGGGGACATGACATGACTATACCCCACAACGCCAACGGGACAGTCCCCGGAGAGCTCCAGGATAAAGAAAGCGATCCAGGGACGGAACCCGACCCACTACCAGAAGAGACGCACACCCAGGAGATGGACCTCCTCGGAGCGCGACAGGAGAACGGATCTCCAACGAGCACTGCCAGAAGCCGATCACCTCCGCCGGTGTCTTCCCCCAGCGAAGCGGACAAGATGCTGGCGCAGGCATTCATCGCCACCCTGGCAGCCTCCACCGAACGCGATCGACTTCAAGCGCAACAGACGAGCGAGCGCGAACAAGCTGCAGATCAACGAGAGCGCCTTCACGCGCAACTCCAAGCGCAAGCCCTCAGCGAGCGCGAACACGCTGCAACCGAGCGAGAGCGCTTCCAGGCGCAACAAAGGAGTGAAGACGACCGCATAAGACTGGAGACCAGACGCCTCCAGACGGAAGAGAACATTGAAAGAAGCCGTGCCGATGCACAGTGCGCCGCCGCCAATGCACAGCGCGACGCCGCCCATGCCAGCGCCAATGCACAGCGCGACGCCGCCAATGCCCAGCGCGAAGCAGTGCGCGACGCCGCCCATGCCCAGCGCGAGGCAGAGCGCGACCGGCTGCAGGCGCAGATGATGGACAAATTCATTGCCATGGCGACACCCCCTCTCTCCGCACGGAGCTCCCGGAGATCATCACGACAAGGGTCTAGGACACATTCCCGGGACCCGGGACCCCGCCAACAGGAGGATCCTGTCCACGTCTCCGAACCCCCTCCCCGGCCGGTCCATACGAGACCCAGCAACCGGGAAGAACCGGACCACGCCGAGAGACTGAACAGAAGACTCCAGGACCTAGCAGAGGAAGAGGAAGAGGAAGAGGAGGAATGTCAAGCCGACCAGCAGCAACGTACTCTGGACCAGGAGGCCCAGTACAGCCCCGACCAGCAGCAACGTACTCTGGACCAGGAGGCCCAGTACAGCCCAGACGTCAGCCCCGAATCACTGCGCTACAAACCCCCGACTCAACTCACGGGTGAGTTTGACGCACCGTCAGCACCGAGGAACAGCACCTGGGTACCCGACCCCTGGTACCCACCAAGTACCAGCCCACGACGACACGTACGGGGAGACTCGCCCAGGAGGCCTCTCCCCCAACGCTCACCGATGTGCCAGCCATCCATGGCATCGTACCTTGGCACACCGACGTTCCCGGACTTCACACACGAGAACAGAGCACAGTACACAGAGCTACGAATGTGCTTAGAGACAATGATGTCCGATGTCCCCGATGAGACGTACAAGTATGCTATCCTACTCAAGCACCTGAAGGTGCCCAGAGCGCATAATATAGCGCTGGCATATTCCAACTCAAGTACCCCATACACCGCGGCTCTAGTAGCCCTCGACCAACGTTATGGACGCATATGGGACTACGTGATACAAGAGATAAGAGACATCGACCGTCTCCCCCCAGCCAGAGACAACAGAGCATTGGATGACCTCTCTATCAAGGTACAGTCCCTGGTAGGGATGCTGGGGTCCCAAAAGGAAAAAGGGATATACGAACTGTACGCTAACTCTAATGTAGAAAGAATATTAGAGAAGCTCCCTCCCGCCCGACAAGAGCATTTTCGGCGGCAGAGAGACCACCGCGACCCCAACGGCCCAGAGGCATCCCTCCTAGACTTATCTGACTTCCTCGCGAGAGAAGTCAGCAGCCTACGACTGGACACGTTCGTATGGAGTGGACCAAGCCCAAGACCAGGACCTCGGGGATCAAATGATAACCGCCGGTCGGTGACCGTTATGCACCAAGCCGAATCAGTACCGCAGCACAAGAACCACAACACCCCCTCGACGAAAGAGGAGTGGAAGATTGAATGCCAGTACTGTGAAGGGGAACATCGGCTGTATCAATGCGACACTTTCGGGAAGCTGACCACGGACGAGGTGAGTCAGTGGATCAAAGACCACCGCGCTGCTTCCGCTGCGCGCGCAGCCATATGGCAGCTGAGTGCCGCTTGAAGAAGAAGTGCAGCAGGTGCGGCGGCGCCCACTTGGAGGTCCTGCATGACATCAACAGGCGTCCGCCAGGACAACAAAGTGGGCCCGTCACGGTAATGTACCAGGCCGAGGCGGTGGCACCAGTACCAAAGATCCACCAGACCGCTCCCTACTGTACCGACTGCTACAGCAGACACTGGGAGTCACGGTGCTACTCGGACGACCGCGAGTCGGCACCACCCCAGACGATCCAAAGCAACCGACCAACAGGAGTGCTCCACATTGACCAGCATAGCGGGACCCCCTGAGTGCTCATCAAAGTGGTCAGAGTGCTCCTGAGCTACGAGGACATGGTCCTGGACACTTACGCCGTCCTGGACGATGGGTCTGAAAAGACTCTCCTCCTCGCTTCTGCCGCAGCCCAGTTGGGCCTGCGGGGTGCCAAAGGTACCATGACAATACGCACCATCAGAAGAGACCAGAAGACCATAAAGGGTGAAAAGGTCTCCTTCAAGATAGCAGCGGTGGACCAGCCCGAGAAGCAGTATAGTATTACCAACGTCTTCACCAGCCACGACATAGGCCTATCACAGTACACCTACCCCATCCCACAGCTGATGGCGAAGTATGTGCACCTACGTCAACTACCTATACCGCTTATCGACGGCGCCACACCGACCCTGCTCATCGGCTCCGACCACGCGGACCTCATTCTCCCAATTGAGGCGGCCCACATCGGACCCAAAGGATGCCCAGTCGCTGTTCAGACCCGACTGGGGTGGACGCTCCAGGGCCCCCTCTACGGACTTGACAGTCAACCCACGTCTACACGCTGCCTACACACAAAGGCGAGCGACACCGGCCACTCCCTCGTACAGCCCGTTGAGAGGCTATTGACATTAAGCGAGAGGCCTGTGAGAGAACCGTGGGCACAAGAGGGAGTTCGGAACTCGACCCCCCTCAGCTGCGCTCCAGACGTAGCTGACCTCGAACCCAGCACCCCAAGCGACTCCTTGATGGTGCGGCCGGAACCGGCCCCTCCTCAGACGGGGTACAGAGCAAACAAGAGAAACAGACGGAGGAGGTGGAGGCGCAGCCAAGCACAGATCAAAGCAGTCTCAGGCCCGCTTCCTCCTAACCCCCCGACCATCCCTTCCAGCCCGTCAGAAGCGGGTCAAGGACGGGGACAACTTAAAAGTGGACACAGTCGCCATGATTATCGACCAGTCACTACCCCGAGCTATGTGGCCGGCCGGCCGGCCGGGTAAGCAAAGTGATCACTGGTGCTGACGGAAAGGTCAGAGCGGCAGAAGTGCTCGTCCAAGGGCGGACATACACCCGACCCGTGGCGAGGCTGATAGAGTTGCCAAGGCTCCCCGACTCTCTTGATGACGACCATGACCCCCTGACTTTGTGAACTGCCCTACCCTCACAACGGACATTGAGTAGTGGACAGTGCGGTTAATCTGTCTCTGCTTATCTAATTAGGTGCGGACTAATTAGGAGGCGGCTGTTACGAAGGGTCAGATTAAACCGAATATATATATTTATTACTTGAGATATATTGTATAGTACTTGTATATCGTCTGATATCCCTTGTATATTCTTTGTACATATACACGGAATATCCCTTTACCTAGTACAGGCCAGACCATAATATTCGTTCTCCTATTGGAAGCGATCCCCTAGGCGCCACGGCCATACCCCCAATGTCTAGTTCAAAGTCACCGCTAAGACATGTCTGGACATGCCCGGTTCTGCGCAAGAATACGAGACAGAAATAAGGCTGGTACTAGATTGTTCACCTTACGTATAAATACGTCGCAGGTGGATACAGCAGTATGTTAACCAATAAGTTGAAGCCTCACACCACGATACAACGTGCTGTGAAGTGGGCCCGTTTTGCCCCGAAATAGAGCCTTGAGACCGCGTGCGAATTGATAGCTGAAGTGTCAGAGTTTAACGCTGGATCGTCGTGTTCGACCTATTCTATTATTAAGTAATAGTCTATTATGTATAGTGCATCGTGCGGCTACCGTTCTACAGTGACCAGCATTACCAACGTTTCATCGTACCGAGCTAGTGTGCTTATCCAGGCTGGGCGGCTTAACCTGGTGCCGTCATCCGAGGAGCCCTAGACGAGAACCGTGTGGATATGTACACTGGATAACCTACCCGACGACTACAGAGCCCTTTTCGGCTGGATTATATTTGCTTTGGTCCTGTAGCTGTTGGAGCGGAGAATCGTCTACACCCACTGTTGTGTGGGATTTACCCTGTGAGGAGCACCACGTCGAGCCCGCCTCTAGTACTCTGAGGCTGGCTAGCTTTCCTCCATGCGGCACTGCATAGCGGAGAATAGCTGTTGTTCGTCTACGGATCAAGGGATTATTGCACTGTCTCCTGTACCTGGAGTCTCCTTATTCCTCGTTGACCCAGACTTTCTGCTACCGACAAATCCTCTCCCCTGCTGGCTTACAACCGGAGGGACCCCTTTAGTATCTCCAGCTGATCTACTAGTGTACCATATATAATTCTTATGATACAGGTGGTATTAATTATCTCCTGTGTAATATGCTCATGGACTTACGCTCTTGACCTATTCATGCACATTCTTCGCCTTACAAGCGCAACTCTCAATCTTGATAAGTAATGTAAGATAATCTTTGTGCTGCTAATAAATATTCTTCTAAACCGTATTTCTTGTGAAGCCGTGTTATTGTGGGTGTGTTCATCTCATATACCTGTGTACTGTATGGCCAGTAGTAATGTACATAACTCAGTAGTGGTTTAATGATACCATACTTATTAATACAGTCAGGGAATTGTACCCCTCAGTTACAATTGGTCCTTCGAGCCGGATGGTAATTAGCGTAATATTAATATAATATTAATATTGACATGGCCAGCGGTGAACACTCCACAAACGGCTCTCCTAAGATAGAACGCCCGACGCGCAGACGGCAGCCACCTCCTTACCTAGAGGACTACGCTGCCAGTCTACTACCTAGCTTTATAAAGAAGTTAAATACGGATAAAATAAATAAAGCGGATAGTCAAAGCATGTCAAATCCTACCGACCAGACGACCCTGCCAGTAGAGACCCCAGTGGGTTCTAACGTAACTGACCAAGCTCACGGGGGGGACCAGGGGGGACATGACATGACTATACCCCACAACGCCAACGGGACAGTCCCCGGAGAGCTCCAGGATAAAGAAAGCGATCCAGGGACGGAACCCGACCCACTACCAGAAGAGACGCACACCCAGGAGATGGACCTCCTCGGAGCGCGACAGGAGAACGGATCTCCAACGAGCACTGCCAGAAGCCGATCACCTCCGCCGGTGTCTTCCCCCAGCGAAGCGGACAAGATGCTGGCGCAGGCATTCATCGCCACCCTGGCAGCCTCCACCGAACGCGATCGACTTCAAGCGCAACAGACGAGCGAGCGTGAACAAGCTGCAGATCAACGAGAGCGCCTTCACGCGCAACTCCAAGCGCAAGCCCTCAGCGAGCGCGAACACGCTGCAACCGAGCGAGAGCGCTTCCAGGCGCAACAAAGGAGTGAAGACGACCGCATAAGACTGGAGACCAGACGCCTCCAGACGGAAGAGAACATTGAAAGAAGCCGTGCCGATGCACAGTGCGCCGCCGCCAATGCACAGCGCGACGCCGCCCATGCCAGCGCCAATGCACAGCGCGACGCCGCCAATGCCCAGCGCGAAGCAGCGCCGCCCATGCCCAGCGCGAGGCAGAGCGCGACCGGCTGCAGGCGCAGATGATGGACAAATTCATTGCCATGGCGACACCCCCTCTCTCCGCACGGAGCTCCCGGAGATCATCACGACAAGGGTCTAGGACACATTCCCGGGACCCGGGACCCCGCCAACAGGAGGATCCTGTCCACGTCTCCGAACCCCCTCCCTGGCCGGTCCATACGAGACCCAGCAACCGGGAAGAACCGGACCACGCCGAGAGACTGAACAGAAGACTCCAGGACCTAGCAGAGGAAGAGGAAGAGGAAGAGGAGGAATGTCAAGCCGACCAGCAGCAACGTACTCTGGACCAGGAGGCCCAGTACAGCCCCGACCAGCAGCAACGTACTCTGGACCAGGAGGCCCAGTACAGCCCAGACGTCAGCCCCGAATCACTGCGCTACAAACCCCCGACTCAACTCACGGGTGAGTTTGACGCACCGTCAGCACCGAGGAACAGCACCTGGGTACCCGACCCCTGGTACCCACCAAGTACCAGCCCACGACGACACGTACGGGGAGACTCGCCCAGGAGGCCTCTCCCCCAACGCTCACCGATGTGCCAGCCATCCATGGCATCGTACCTTGGCACACCGACGTTCCCGGACTTCACACACGAGAACAGAGCACAGTACACAGAGCTACGAATGTGCTTAGAGACAATGATGTCCGATGTCCCCGATGAGACGTACAAGTATGCTATCCTACTCAAGCACCTGAAGGTGCCCAGAGCGCATAATATAGCGCTGGCATATTCCAACTCAAGTACCCCATACACCGCGGCTCTAGTAGCCCTCGACCAACGTTATGGACGCATATGGGACTACGTGATACAAGAGATAAGAGACATCGACCGTCTCCCCCCAGCCAGAGACAACAGAGCATTGGATGACCTCTCTATCAAGGTACAGTCCCTGGTAGGGATGCTGGGGTCCCAAAAGGAAAAAGGGATATACGAACTGTACGCTAACTCTAATGTAGAAAGAATATTAGAGAAGCTCCCTCCCGCCCGACAAGAGCATTTTCGGCGGCAGAGAGACCACCGCGACCCCAACGGCCCAGAGGCATCCCTCCTAGACTTATCTGACTTCCTCGCGAGAGAAGTCAGCAGCCTACGACTGGACACGTTCGTATGGAGTGGACCAAGCCCAAGACCAGGACCTCGGGGATCAAATGATAACCGCCGGTCGGTGACCGTTATGCACCAAGCCGAATCAGTACCGCAGCACAAGAACCACAACACCCCCTCGACGAAAGAGGAGTGGAAGATTGAATGCCAGTACTGTGAAGGGGAACATCGGCTGTATCAATGCGACACTTTCGGGAAGCTGACCACGGACGAGGTGAGTCAGTGGATCAAAGACCACCGCGCTGCTTCCGCTGCGCGCGCAGCCATATGGCAGCTGAGTGCCGCTTGAAGAAGAAGTGCAGCAGGTGCGGCGGCGCCCACTTGGAGGTCCTGCATGACATCAACAGGCGTCCGCCAGGACAACAAAGTGGGCCCGTCACGGTAATGTACCAGGCCGAGGCGGTGGCACCAGTACCAAAGATCCACCAGACCGCTCCCTACTGTACCGACTGCTACAGCAGACACTGGGAGTCACGGTGCTACTCGGACGACCGCGAGTCGGCACCACCCCAGACGATCCAAAGCAACCGACCAACAGGAGTGCTCCACATTGACCAGCATAGCGGGACCCCCTGAGTGCTCATCAAAGTGGTCAGAGTGCTCCTGAGCTACGAGGACAAGGTCCTGGACACTTACGCCGTCCTGGACGATGGGTCTGAAAAGACTCTCCTCCTCGCTTCCGCCGCAGCCCAGTTGGGCCTGCGGGGTGCCAAAGGTACCGAGAAGCAGTATAGTATTACCAACGTCTTCACCAGCCACGACATAGGCCTATCACAGTACACCTACCCCATCCCACAGCTGATGGCGAAGTATGTGCACCTACGTCAACTACCTATACCGCTTATCGACGGCGCCACACCGACCCTGCTCATCGGCTCCGACCACGCGGACCTCATTCTCCCAATTGAGGCGGCCCACATCGGACCCAAAGGATGCCCAGTCGCTGTTCAGACCCGACTGGGGTGGACGCTCCAGGGCCCCCTCTACGGACTTGACAGTCAACCCACGTCTACACGCTGCCTACACACAAAGGCGAGCGACACCGGCCACTCCCTCGTACAGCCCGTTGAGAGGCTATTGACATTAAGCGAGAGGCCTGTGAGAGAACCGTGGGCACAAGAGGGAGTTCGGAACTCGACCCCCCTCAGCTGCGCTCCAGACGTAGCTGACCTCGAACCCAGCACCCCAAGCGACTCCTTGATGGTGCGGCCGGAACCGGCCCCTCCTCAGACGGGGTACAGAGCAAACAAGAGAAACAGACGGAGGAGGTGGAGGCGCAGCCAAGCACAGATCAAAGCAGTCTCAGGCCCGCTTCCTCCTAACCCCCCGACCATCCCTTCCAGCCCGTCAGAAGCGGGTCAAGGACGGGGACAACTTAAAAGTGGACACAGTCGCCATGATTATCGACCAGTCACTACCCCGAGCTATGTGGCCGGCCGGCCGGCCGGGTAAGCAAAGTGATCACTGGTGCTGACGGAAAGGTCAGAGCGGCAGAAGTGCTCGTCCAAGGGCGGACATACACCCGACCCGTGGCGAGGCTGATAGAGTTGCCAAGGCTCCCCGACTCTCTTGATGACGACCATGACCCCCTGACTTTGTGAACTGCCCTACCCTCACAACGGACATTGAGTAGTGGACAGTGCGGTTAATCTGTCTCTGCTTATCTAATTAGGTGCGGACTAATTAGGAGGCGGCTGTTACGAAGGGTCAGATTAAACCGAATATATATATTTATTACTTGAGATATATTGTATAGTACTTGTATATCGTCTGATATCCCTTGTATATTCTTTGTACATATACACGGAATATCCCTTTACCTAGTACAGGCCAGACCATAATATTCGTTCTCCTATTGGAAGCGATCCCCTAGGCGCCACGGCCATACCCCCAATGTCTAGTTCAAAGTCACCGCTAAGACATGTCTGGACATGCCCGGTTCTGCGCAAGAATACGAGACAGAAATAAGGCTGGTACTAGATTGTTCACCTTACGTATAAATACGTCGCAGGTGGATACAGCAGTATGTTAACCAATAAGTTGAAGCCTCACACCACGATACAACGTGCTGTGAAGTGGGCCCGTTTTGCCCCGAAATAGAGCCTTGAGACCGCGTGCGAATTGATAGCTGAAGTGTCAGAGTTTAACGCTGGATCGTCGTGTTCGACCTATTCTATTATTAAGTAATAGTCTATTATGTATAGTGCATCGTGCGGCTACCGTTCTACAGTGACCAGCATTACCAACGTTTCATCGTACCGAGCTAGTGTGCTTATCCAGGCTGGGCGGCTTAACCTGGTGCCGTCATCCGAGGAGCCCTAGACGAGAACCGTGTGGATATGTACACTGGATAACCTACCCGACGACTACAGAGCCCTTTTCGGCTGGATTATATTTGCTTTGGTCCTGTAGCTGTTGGAGCGGAGAATCGTCTACACCCACTGTTGTGTGGGATTTACCCTGTGAGGAGCACCACGTCGAGCCCGCCTCTAGTACTCTGAGGCTGGCTAGCTTTCCTCCATGCGGCACTGCATACCGGAGAATAGCTGTTGTTCGTCTACGGATCAAGGGATTATTGCACTGTCTCCTGTACCTGGAGTCTCCTTATTCCTCGTTGACCCAGACTTTCTGCTACCGACAAATCCTCTCCCCTGCTGGCTTACAACCGGAGGGACCCCTTTAGTATCTCCAGCTGATCTACTAGTGTACCATATATAATTCTTATGATACAGGTGGTATTAATTATCTCCTGTGTAATATGCTCATGGACTTACGCTCTTGACCTATTCATGCACATTCTTCGCCTTACAAGCGCAACTCTCAATCTTGATAAGTAATGTAAGATAATCTTTGTGCTGCTAATAAATATTCTTCTAAACCGTATTTCTTGTGAAGCCGTGTTATTGTGGGTGTGTTCATCTCATATACCTGTGTACTGTATGGCCAGTAGTAATGTACATAACTCAGTAGTGGTTTAATGATACCATACTTATTAATACAGTCAGGGAATTGTACCCCTCAGTTACAATTGGTCCTTCGAGCCGGATGGTAATTAGCGTAATATTAATATAATATTAATATTGACATGGCCAGCGGTGAACACTCCACAAACGGCTCTCCTAAGATAGAACGCCCGACGCGCAGACGGCAGCCACCTCCTTACCTAGAGGACTACGCTGCCAGTCTACTACCTAGCTTTATAAAGAAGTTAAATACGGATAAAATAAATAAAGCGGATAGTCAAAGCATGTCAAATCCTACCGACCAGACGACCCTGCCAGTAGAGACCCCAGTGGGTTCTAACGTAACTGACCAAGCTCACGGGGGGGACCAGGGGGGACATGACATGACTATACCCCACAACGCCAACGGGACAGTCCCCGGAGAGCTCCAGGATAAAGAAAGCGATCCAGGGACGGAACCCGACCCACTACCAGAAGAGACGCACACCCAGGAGATGGACCTCCTCGGAGCGCGACAGGAGAACGGATCTCCAACGAGCACTGCCAGAAGCCGATCACCTCCGCCGGTGTCTTCCCCCAGCGAAGCGGACAAGATGCTGGCGCAGGCATTCATCGCCACCCTGGCAGCCTCCACCGAACGCGATCGACTTCAAGCGCAACAGACGAGCGAGCGCGAACAAGCTGCAGATCAACGAGAGCGCCTTCACGCGCAACTCCAAGCGCAAGCCCTCAGCGAGCGCGAACACGCTGCAACCGAGCGAGAGCGCTTCCAGGCGCAACAAAGGAGTGAAGACGACCGCATAAGACTGGAGACCAGACGCCTCCAGACGGAAGAGAACATTGAAAGAAGCCGTGCCGATGCACAGTGCGCCGCCGCCAATGCACAGCGCGACGCCGCCCATGCCAGCGCCAATGCACAGCGCGACGCCGCCAATGCCCAGCGCGAAGCAGTGCGCGACGCCGCCCATGCCCAGCGCGAGGCAGAGCGCGACCGGCTGCAGGCGCAGATGATGGACAAATTCATTGCCATGGCGACACCCCCTCTCTCCGCACGGAGCTCCCGGAGATCATCACGACAAGGGTCTAGGACACATTCCCGGGACCCGGGACCCCGCCAACAGGAGGATCCTGTCCACGTCTCCGAACCCCCTCCCCGGCCGGTCCATACGAGACCCAGCAACCGGGAAGAACCGGACCACGCCGAGAGACTGAACAGAAGACTCCAGGACCTAGCAGAGGAAGAGGAAGAGGAAGAGGAGGAATGTCAAGCCGACCAGCAGCAACGTACTCTGGACCAGGAGGCCCAGTACAGCCCCGACCAGCAGCAACGTACTCTGGACCAGGAGGCCCAGTACAGCCCAGACGTCAGCCCCGAATCACTGCGCTACAAACCCCCGACTCAACTCACGGGTGAGTTTGACGCACCGTCAGCACCGAGGAACAGCACCTGGGTACCCGACCCCTGGTACCCACCAAGTACCAGCCCACGACGACACATACGGGGAGACTCGCCCAGGAGGCCTCTCCCCCAACGCTCACCGATGTGCCAGCCATCCATGGCATCGTACCTTGGCACACCGACGTTCCCGGACTTCACACACGAGAACAGAGCACAGTACACAGAGCTACGAATGTGCTTAGAGACAATGATGTCCGATGTCCCCGATGAGACGTACAAGTATGCTATCCTACTCAAGCACCTGAAGGTGCCCAGAGCGCATAATATAGCGCTGGCATATTCCAACTCAAGTACCCCATACACCGCGGCTCTAGTAGCCCTCGACCAACGTTATGGACGCATATGGGACTACGTGATACAAGAGATAAGAGACATCGACCGTCTCCCCCCAGCCAGAGACAACAGAGCATTGGATGACCTCTCTATCAAGGTACAGTCCCTGGTAGGGATGCTGGGGTCCCAAAAGGAAAAAGGGATATACGAACTGTACGCTAACTCTAATGTAGAAAGAATATTAGAGAAGCTCCCTCCCGCCCGACAAGAGCATTTTCGGCGGCAGAGAGACCACCGCGACCCCAACGGCCCAGAGGCATCCCTCCTAGACTTATCTGACTTCCTCGCGAGAGAAGTCAGCAGCCTACGACTGGACACGTTCGTATGGAGTGGACCAAGCCCAAGACCAGGACCTCGGGGATCAAATGATAACCGCCGGTCGGTGACCGTTATGCACCAAGCCGAATCAGTACCGCAGCACAAGAACCACAACACCCCCTCGACGAAAGAGGAGTGGAAGATTGAATGCCAGTACTGTGAAGGGGAACATCGGCTGTATCAATGCGACACTTTCGGGAAGCTGACCACGGACGAGGTGAGTCAGTGGATCAAAGACCACCGCGCTGCTTCCGCTGCGCGCGCAGCCATATGGCAGCTGAGTGCCGCTTGAAGAAGAAGTGCAGCAGGTGCGGCGGCGCCCACTTGGAGGTCCTGCATGACATCAACAGGCGTCCGCCAGGACAACAAAGTGGGCCCGTCACGGTAATGTACCAGGCCGAGGCGGTGGCACCAGTACCAAAGATCCACCAGACCGCTCCCTACTGTACCGACTGCTACAGCAGACACTGGGAGTCACGGTGCTACTCGGACGACCGCGAGTCGGCACCACCCCAGACGATCCAAAGCAACCGACCAACAGGAGTGCTCCACATTGACCAGCATAGCGGGACCCCCTGAGTGCTCATCAAAGTGGTCAGAGTGCTCCTGAGCTACGAGGACAAGGTCCTGGACACTTACGCCGTCCTGGACGATGGGTCTGAAAAGACTCTCCTCCTCGCTTCCGCCGCAGCCCAGTTGGGCCTGCGGGGTGCCAAAGGTACCATGACAATACGCACCATCAGAAGAGACCAGAAGACCATAAAGGGTGAAAAGGTCTCCTTCAAGATAGCAGCGGTGGACCAGCCCGAGAAGCAGTATAGTATTACCAACGTCTTCACCAGCCACGACATAGGCCTATCACAGTACACCTACCCCATCCCACAGCTGATGGCGAAGTATGTGCACCTACGTCAACTACCTATACCGCTTATCGACGGCGCCACACCGACCCTGCTCATCGGCTCCGACCACGCGGACCTCATTCTCCCAATTGAGGCGGCCCACATCGGACCCAAAGGATGCCCAGTCGCTGTTCAGACCCGACTGGGGTGGACGCTCCAGGGCCCCCTCTACGGACTTGACAGTCAACCCACGTCTACACGCTGCCTACACACAAAGGCGAGCGACACCGGCCACTCCCTCGTACAGCCCGTTGAGAGGCTATTGACATTAAGCGAGAGGCCTGTGAGAGAACCGTGGGCACAAGAGGGAGTTCGGAACTCGACCCCCCTCAGCTGCGCTCCAGACGTAGCTGACCTCGAACCCAGCACCCCAAGCGACTCCTTGATGGTGCGGCCGGAACCGGCCCCTCCTCAGACGGGGTACAGAGCAAACAAGAGAAACAGACGGAGGAGGTGGAGGCGCAGCCAAGCACAGATCAAAGCAGTCTCAGGCCCGCTTCCTCCTAACCCCCCGACCATCCCTTCCAGCCCGTCAGAAGCGGGTCAAGGACGGGGACAACTTAAAAGTGGACACAGTCGCCATGATTATCGACCAGTCACTACCCCGAGCTATGTGGCCGGCCGGCCGGCCGGGTAAGCAAAGTGATCACTGGTGCTGACGGAAAGGTCAGAGCGGCAGAAGTGCTCGTCCAAGGGCGGACATACACCCGACCCGTGGCGAGGCTGATAGAGTTGCCAAGGCTCCCCGACTCTCTTGATGACGACCATGACCCCCTGACTTTGTGAACTGCCCTACCCTCACAACGGACATTGAGTAGTGGACAGTGCGGTTAATCTGTCTCTGCTTATCTAATTAGGTGCGGACTAATTAGGAGGCGGCTGTTACGAAGGGTCAGATTAAACCGAATATATATATTTATTACTTGAGATATATTGTATAGTACTTGTATATCGTCTGATATCCCTTGTATATTCTTTGTACATATACACGGAATATCCCTTTACCTAGTACAGACAGGCCAGACCATAATATTCGTTCTCCTATTGGAAGCGATCCCCTAGGCGCCACGGCCATACCCCCAATGTCTAGTTCAAAGTCACCGCTAAGACATGTCTGGACATGCCCGGTTCTGCGCAAGAATACGAGACAGAAATAAGGCTGGTACTAGATTGTTCACCTTACGTATAAATACGTCGCAGGTGGATACAGCAGTATGTTAACCAATAAGTTGAAGCCTCACACCACGATACAACGTGCTGTGAAGTGGGCCCGTTTTGCCCCGAAATAGAGCCTTGAGACCGCGTGCGAATTGATAGCTGAAGTGTCAGAGTTTAACGCTGGATCGTCGTGTTCGACCTATTCTATTATTAAGTAATAGTCTATTATGTATAGTGCATCGTGCGGCTACCGTTCTACAGTGACCAGCATTACCAACGTTTCATCGTACCGAGCTAGTGTGCTTATCCAGGCTGGGCGGCTTAACCTGGTGCCGTCATCCGAGGAGCCCTAGACGAGAACCGTGTGGATATGTACACTGGATAACCTACCCGACGACTACAGAGCCCTTTTCGGCTGGATTATATTTGCTTTGGTCCTGTAGCTGTTGGAGCGGAGAATCGTCTACACCCACTGTTGTGTGGGATTTACCCTGTGAGGAGCACCACGTCGAGCCCGCCTCTAGTACTCTGAGGCTGGCTAGCTTTCCTCCATGCGGCACTGCATACCGGAGAATAGCTGTTGTTCGTCTACGGATCAAGGGATTATTGCACTGTCTCCTGTACCTGGAGTCTCCTTATTCCTCGTTGACCCAGACTTTCTGCTACCGACAAATCCTCTCCCCTGCTGGCTTACAACCGGAGGGACCCCTTTAGTATCTCCAGCTGATCTACTAGTGTACCATATATAATTCTTATGATACAGGTGGTATTAATTATCTCCTGCGTAATATGCTCATGGACTTACGCTCTTGACCTATTCATGCACATTCTTCGCCTTACAAGCGCAACTCTCAATCTTGATAAGTAATGTAAGATAATCTTTGTGCTGCTAATAAATATTCTTCTAAACCGTATTTCTTGTGAAGCCGTGTTATTGTGGGTGTGTTCATCTCATATACCTGTGTACTGTATGGCCAGTAGTAATGTACATAACTCAGTAGTGGTTTAATGATACCATACTTATTAATACAGTCAGGGAATTGTACCCCTCAGTTACACTAATGGCTCTCCAACCATCCCGTCAAAGAATGCCCATTTGTGGTTCAACCCCCCCCCCCCCCCCATATTCATGGTCCTGTCGCTGTCCTCACTGGCTCCGTGTTTATCCTACCTTAGTGTACTGGATGGGTAGGTCAGGGATGGGCGTGGGAAGGCCTTGTGCAGCGGCAGCTCCATCTGGAAGCATCTGCCCGTGGTTCTGGTTCTGGCTGGGACTCTGTGCCGGGTGACTGTGTCCATTACCAGACTGGTTCTGGTGGTTGTGACCCGGCTGGGAGCTCATGTCGGCCGGCTTTCCCTCTGAAACAAACAGAAATGGAAGTGTGTGCGCACGTGCGTGTGTACGTACGTGTGCGTGTGTGTGTGTGTGTGTGTGTGTGTGTTCGTGACTCTTGTTTACCCGTACACCGCACTGCATGCATGTCTGAGCGCTTGACTGAGCAAGTGGAAAACCTGGATCACTGAGTGAGAATAGTTTCTTTGGTGTTCTGTCGTAACCCTGTGCATAAGATCCCATCCCTGCCTGTGGAACACAGAGACGACTGTGCCAAATGAGGCACTGGCATTGTCGGCACTGTAACACTGTGGGGTCAGGGGTTGCGGCGGGCACCGTAAAGTCGGGCTGGCGCAGGGCTCCCTGGCTCCTCTGGGCCGGACTGGCCTCATTAGAACTGAGAGGATGTAAGGACAGCAGGGCGGCAGACCTGGAGGGAAAGGAACTACTGGAGGTGTGCTTCATTTATCTCACATTTAAGGCCCGGTCAAAAATGGATGGACATGGATGGATGGACAGACGGACAGACTTACAGATAGATAGATAGATAGATAGATAGATAGATAGATAGATAGATAGATAGATAGATAGATAGATAGATAGATAGATAGATAGATAGATAGATAGATAGATAGATAGATAGATAGATAGATAGATAGATAGATAGATAGATAGATAGATAGATAGATAGATAGATAGATAGATAGATAGATAGATAGATAGATAGATAGATAGATAGATAGATAGATAGATAGATAGATAGATAGATAGATAGATAGATAGATAGATAGATAGATAGATAGATAGATAGATAGATAGATAGATAGATAGATAGATCACCTTTCCATCGATTCAGCCCTGTTGACAGAGTCAGCTATGGAGCGACAATAATGTGTTCATGACGACAAGGTTTCTCTTTAGCCTTTGGCGTGGTTTATTTCACATTGCACCCAACAGTACACGAGTCCTTCTCTTGTGAGAGCGACGGAGGAAGAGAGTGAAGGGGGAGGTAACATCTCCTTTTATACTTCTCACCTGGCATCAGCTACAATAGCTACGCCTATAACGCCCTCTTGTGGAAACAGTTAGACAGTTACATGCAATCATTCATAACATCTAACTTCAACAAGCCCCACTTCAGCTTGAATGGAAAGTAAAGAGAAAACGGGGCCCTGCAGATAGGTCTATTCAAGAGGCGGCAAACGCACCCTAATAATTGGGAAGATGTTTGCTTTGATAAGGGCCTCCCGTTGCGTCGCAGTCTTCCCGGAACAATGCAATCGCATAACTTTGTCTGGTGTGCCTGTATTTTGATTTAGGCTGTTTGGAAAAAAAGCAGATCCCTTTGACAATTATCCCTTAGGCCCGGACAACATAACCCCAGTAATTAACCCTCGTTAAACAGTGAAAAGCACAGCGGAATTGCGTTAAGGGGTGTTGTAAGTAACGCACCGTGAAAACGGGCAGCCGTTCATATTTTTTGGACTTTGTCAGAGCTGTATCAAGTAACGTTGTTTAGACTCAGACAGTTTTTTTTTTTTTAGCGTTTATCGCTTTCCTGGTCAAGCATGGCCGACAGTTGCAGGGTGAAACGGGAGAGAGAGCAGGGGGAGACATTCGGCAAATGACGGCGGGTCCGGGAATCGAACTCGGAGTCAACCAGATCCGTGACGCAGCACGGAGTCCCGCGCGAGCGCGGTAACATGGTGTGCTACTGGAGCACCCCTCTCAGACAGTTGTTTGTGACTTTTTGAAATGATGTATCCAAAATGACTGCCTGCAGACAAAGACAAGAAAAACAATTACAAATTATATGCATTTCACACCATAACTTGGTGTGTGTGTGAGAGAAAGAGAGAGAGCGATGGCTTCATAGTGATTTGTATCTAATGGATGAGCGAATTAACCTACAACTAATGTGCATTTGTGTCTTGTTCAGCATTTTGGATCCCGGCCGTGCTGTGTGTGCGACTGCGTACTGTGTGCGTGTGAGTAGTTGGTGATTTCATACCTGGTTGCACTGTGTAACACATTTCATTCACAAGTTTTGTGTGAATGTATCTGAGGACGTATTTGAACAAACCTGACGACCTGAGCTATTGTTATGCAAAGTAGCCAGGGTACTTGGCGAGTTGGCGCATCAGTCGAGTGCAGCGCATTATTGTGTGCACGCCCATGCACATCCGTGCTCCTGCTCACAGACCCGGTTGCACGGTGTGCAACCCCGTCCCATGACCAACGCACCCCTGCATGTGAGTGAGGGAGGTATAGTGATGTCGCCTACAGATTGTGTGTGGTCCCATTAGGGTGTGTTGGTCTCTGGTCTCTGGTCCGTGGTGTGTTGGTCTCTGGTCCGTGGTGTGTTGGTCTCTGGTCCGTGGTGTGTTGGTCTCTGGTCCGTGGTGTGTTGGTCTCTGGTCCGTGGTGTGTTGGTCTCTGGTCCGTGGTGTGTTGGTCTCTGGTCCGTGGTGTGTTGGTCTCTGGTCCGTGGTGTGTTGGTCTCTGGTCCGTGGTGTGTTGGTCTCTGGTCCGTGGTGTGTTGGTCTCTGGTCCGTGGTGTGTTGGTCTCTGGTCTCTGGTCCGTGGTGTGTTGGTCTCTGGTCCGTGGTGTGTTGGTCTCTGGTCCATGGTGTGTTGGTCTCTGGTCCGTGGTGTGTTGGTCTCTGGTCCGTGGTGTGTTGGTCTCTGGTCCGTGGTGTGTTGGTCTCTGGTCCGTGGTGTGTTGGTCTCTGGTCCGTGGTGTGTTGGTCTCTGGTCTCTGGTGTGTTGGTCTCTGGTCTCTGGTGTGTTGGTCTCTGGTCCGTGGTGTGTTGGTCTCTGGTCTCTGGTCCGTGGTGTGTTGGTCTCTGGTCTCTGGTCCGTGGTGTGTTGGTCTCTGGTCCGTGGTGTGTTGGTCTCTGGTCCGTGGTGTGTTGGTCTCTGGTCTCTGGTCCGTGGTGTGTTGGTCTCTGGTCCGTGGTGTGTTGGTCTCTGGTCCGTGGTGTGTTGGTCTCTGGTCTCTGGTCCGTGGTGTGTAGGTCTCTGGTCCGTGGTGTGTTGGTCTCTGGTCCGTGGTGTGTTGGTCTCTGGTCCGTGGTGTGTTGGTCTCTGGTCTCTGGTCCGTGGTGTGTTGGTCTCTGGTCTCTGGTCCGTGGTGTGTAGGTCTCTGGTCCGTGGTGTGTAGGTCTCTGGTCCGTGGTGTGTTGGTCTCTGGTCTCTGGTCCGTGGTGTGTAGGTCTCTGGTCCGTGGTGTGTTGGTCTCTAGTCTCTAGTCCGTGGTGTGTTGGTCTCTGGTAATGAACAGATTATCAGGGGGCGGAAAAGGGAGTGAGAAAGGCAGATTAATGGGGAGATAAATGGGGTTTGGAGGATAGGCCTAATCAAATTAGAGACACTAGTCGTTAGCTATGAAAGTAAGTGCGATGGAGAAATTAAGCTCAATTGTGTTTATCAAAGAATTGTTGTCATAGGCAAGTTCAGCAGCTCAGAATCACATTATTTTACACTGATGTAAAATAGACCATTGCTACTCGCAGATCAGATCATGACGCCATCTTTCTTTTACCGGAGTATAAACAAAGTCTCAAGCACGTTCCTGTAGTAACGTGAGATGTGAAGCGTTGGTCTGTGGGATCAGAGGAAACGCTCCAAGCTGCACTTGAATGCACAGACTGGGACGTGTTCTGTGATAACACAGACAATATTAATGACTACACTGAAACAGTGCTGGACTTTGTTTGTACTCTGGTAAAAGAAACAATCCCCTCTACCACAATTAGAGTTTACCCAAACCAACTGGGTAGACAAATCCATCCGCGAGGCTCTGAAAGCGCGCACCTCAGCTTATAACGCTGGGCTTGTGGCAGGCAACATGAATGAACACAAGGCGGCGAGATACAACGTAAGGAGGACAGTAATAGAGGCAAAACGGCGCTACAGGGATAAGGTTGAACTTCAGTTTGAACAGGCTGATTCCAGAGGTATGTGGCAGGGCCTCAGAACAATGACAAATTACAAAGGCACCTCCCTCAAGCTGAACGGTGGCATCTCCTTGGCAAATGATCTCAATACCTTCTATGCACGGTTTGAGGCTGGGAATAACAACACCAGCCTTCAAACCACTGCAATGGAGGGGGGGGACACTGCTGATGGAGACTCAGTGTTCAGGATAACAAAACATGAGGTGAGGAGGACCTTTAAGAAAGTGAATATCAGGAAGGCAGCAGGACCGGACGGTATCCCCTAAAAGTCTGTGCCGACCAATTGGCCCCGGTATTCACTGACATATTTAACCTGTCCTTAGAACAGGCTGTCATCCCCACCTGTCTGAAGAAGTCCACCATTATCCCTGTACCCAAAAAATCTACGCCCGCTTGCCTCAACGACTACCGCCCTGTAGATCTCACCTCCATAGCCATGAAGTGCTTTGAGAAGCTTGTGAAGGGCTACTGTACATCTGTTCCTCCCTCCCCATCAACCTGGACCCCCTGCAATTTGCATATCGCCCTAACAGGTCCACGGAGGACGCCATAGCCCATGTGCTGCACACAGCAGCATCACACCTGGACAAGAGGCAGGGGAACTATGTGAGAATGCTGTTCATCGACTACAGCTCAGCATTCAATACCATAGTCCCCTCCAAACTCATAGCCAAGCTCAGGGACCTGGGCGTGAACTATGACCTCTGCCAGTGGGTCTTGGACTTCCTGACGGGTAGACCCCAGGTGGTGAGAGCAGGCAACTGCACCTCCTCATCCATCACGCTCAACATAGGGGGCCCCCAGGGATGTGTTCTGAGTCCCTTCCTCTATTTCGCGAATGTCCGGCATTTTGAAAAATTGACCATCGGTAATTGTAGTAATCTTTCAGAAATACACTTCCCAGAGGCCTCTAGGTAAAAAAAAGCCAATGGGTTCTGTATGATTTTTTAATTTTTTATATCTCTTATTACTCGGGAGGATAATATACAAAACTTAACGTTATTGGCATATATTGGAGTGCAGTTAGTTTGTCTCCCCTATTTTGAGCATTTAGCAACAATCAGATTTAAAATCAGTTTCAAAATGGCGTCACTCTGGCCAGAATAATAAACCTACTGTACATACAGTAGATTTCATTATCTATTCTTATGCAGGCCTGGTGATACTAAATCCAAGTTGAACTTGGGCCTTTGAAAGATAAGAATTGGCACAATCCATAAATGTGTGAATTGGCTATAATAAGGTAATTTATGAGCCTGCTATTCTATATTCTATAATAATATTTCAAATTGCATTGTTCCGGATGGGAGAATTCAGTACTGTATCTACAAAACCTTCTGTTTAATCATCTTCCCTTTATTCATTTCATTAGATTTTTTGTACACATGATCGCAAGAAGGTACTGAGCGAGATCAGTGGCAGTTTTTCATGTCTGGTCATTTTTAGCATGGTGTTATTCACTGTCAAAGATGCAAAGAAAAATCATAATTCATATTCTCCTTTGTTTCATCACAATTTAAGCAAGCCTAGTAATAGACACAATATTTCTGACACTGGGAATACATTCACTGAGGTCCATATATGTCCTACATACCAAGAACATGCAAATGGACCTTGTAGAAGTGGAGCAATATTCAATTTACTTAGGTATGTATTTTAGGCGGACTTTCCGAAAATAGGGCTCCGAGCTTAAGATGTTAATAAAGTTTTCAATCAATCAATCAACGATGATAGGCTTCTTCAAAAGAACGTAGCGTAATACACAAACTGAACATGATTGACATGTAGCTAGGCCTACAGTAGCTAACCGACACAACTGAATAAGCTTGAGACAAAAACACATTTGCATTTTGTACTTCATTGCTTGCATTTTGTACTTTAGTTTGTATATTGTATATTTTGTATAGTGTTTAGCCTTTATTCTTACTTTAAAAAATGTTTTTACTGTATGAAGCACACTCTCAGGGGGCTCACACAGAACCAAGCATTTCACTGTAATGTACATGTACTTTATATGTGACAAATAAAACAAAACTTGAACTTGAAATCCAAAATGCATCAATTCAAGTGCACTCTTTTTAATAGGTCTTAGAGGGCCACTTCGCCGATAGTGATATAAGACTAAACAATGCAAGTAATTATACGTGCATGCTTGTAAATGTAATTGAAAAAGCGCAGGCCGGGCAGCCAAGTGTGGAGAAGTGCAGGCTCATGTCAAACCAATAATTGCCTTCAACCTTCTCCGCGGGCACTTTGTGTGGTCTACCGTCGGTGGCCTATTTCTAGATTGAAACAAACAGAACATAGTTAAACGGTCACGGTCGTCGCTCAAGTGGGCCGATGGAACTCAGCCTTGCGCCAAATCTCTCACGATGCCCATTCATCCTTTGTATTGGGCGGCAGCTCCCTATGCTGGGGGTGAAGGCTGGACGGAATGGGGCAACAACTCACCCCGCGGTCTCTTTAAAAGTTCACAGCAACGGCAAGGCACACTTCTGCTGGTTCACTACGACGACTGGTAAGTCACATCTTTCTCGTAATTACTATTCAGTCCTAGGATTTGTTCTCTGTAAACAGTGTATCTTCAAGATAGCATTTTTCTCTGTTGGCTAATGAGCTTTCTTTCTTTCTTTCTTTCTTTCTTTCTTTCTTTCTTTCTTTCTTTCTTTCTTTCTTTCTTTCTTTCTTTCTTTCTTTAC